>NW_026558613.1:0-148020 GCF_026930045.1 Uloborus diversus
ACCTCTTATGCTAACCCTGTATTTAAAACCATTCATTTTTCAAAGCAGCGGAAGCATGGACCCTCTGACCCCCCCCCCCCCCATGTCTCGACTAACTGCTCTTATTTCATGGGACATTTATAATCTCTCCTCCATCCAATAAAGTGTTAGTTGCGTTAGTTGAACTGGCGTCAAGAATTTTTTGCAATCAAACCGGCTGTTCATGTTATACCGCCTTAGGAAAAATACTGTAATTTAGTGAAAATGTCAATTTTACTGGAAAAATAGTAGAGGAATTTGCCTCTCAATTAAATTGAAGACTTCTGACTACTTATCACTGCAAAGTGCAATGAAAATCATTTTTTTTTTTTTTGTTTTTTTCCCCCCTGTTTGTAGAGTATTTTACGACCATTTATAACAGCGAATGAGTTCGAAAGCTATGATGTGACATCATCTTCGGATTTCGAATTTGAGACAAACAAGCTTGCTATTGTGGCTACCTCATGTGCGCCATAAAACCCTGAGGTATGACCACTGTAGAACGTTGAGACGCTGAACACTTCCGAAAAAGACCATAAAAATGCATCAAAGTGAAGACTTTAATTATAGTAATTTAACGAAGCATGATGGGACAAAATGTACTTCTCTGAGAGAAATATTTTGCCATACCTTGTTCTGTTCCTTTTCTGTAACATTTTAATTAGAACACTCATTTTACTACACCCTACGAAAAAATAGGCTACTTAGGAATGAATAGAGTAGAAGAAAGTAGATGGGGGAAAATGGGTAATCCGATATAATTTTATGTAGCTGCATATGAAACACTTAGAAACGAAGGGATGTCGGTGCCAAAATTACAAATTTGAACGCAGACAGTGTAAATGGTATGATAACCTCTCCTAAATTTTGAGGCAAGTAGGTGCTGCCATGCAGCATGATTAATAAAATGATTTTAATAAACGCCTACTAAGGCCTATTCCAATAACAGCATTTGTAAACAAGGTTCTTAATCACCTTAATAGAGTTTCTAGCAAAATGGAATGACTCGAATTCGTATGGGGATGTTATGGCATGTCCGTGAGACGAAAATGACTCAGAATTGTTTTATAGCTACCCACAGTCAATCACAATAAATTTATACTTACAACTGTAAATTTTCTTTATGATAGTAAGAAAATGATAACTTTTCATTTATAACTGTAAGTGTTTTACAAAATGAAATGCTAATTTAAAGAGAAATAGAAAATACGTAAAATTATTTTCAATGTCATGTTGTAAGAATTTGTTACTTACCACCATATGCCAAATGAATGAGCAGCAGTACTGCAATAGCTACACTCACCACGTAGTAGTAGGACATCTTCTAATAATTATTGAAAGATATATGAAATATGATCTTTTAAATGCTTCATTTCACCTTTTATAGAAGCCACGAACTTTTCATGTGTTAACAGGTGTGAAATACTGAGTCATGCTTTGGAAATATGCACCAGCTGAGCTACCAATTTATTTAACCTTCACTTGTGTTTTCAGCAGTTTCTATTTCGTTATCTGAATAAATCCAGCTAATAAGTATTAGAAAGAGGCATTTACATTGCATATGACGCTTTCTAGAACACCGTTTGCGCATTTTTTGAGTTGAAATGTTTTCTTAGAAAAGATCTGTTTTTCAAAATGTGTAAACAGCCACTCACGGCGAAAACATGATACACCAGAAATGTTACATCAACACTCTGAGCTTAAACTACAAAAAAAAAAAAAAAAAAAAAAAAAAAAGATTTTAAAACTGTTTTCAGAAAGAACTGATTTTGAAAAAAAAAATAAAATTGACGCGTTTATAACGATTTTCAATGTTTTATAATATAATTTGACGATTAAAGAACGTGTAAATGTACATTTATTCGACCACTGAACAAAGTGTTTTGCACACATTTTCCTTAACGGTGAAAATATTTATTATTAATTTTTACTTCTGAGACAAAGAATTGAAATTCTATTTTAAATGTGTTCGTAAGTATCGTTTACACAGTAAAACTATAACGCAAAATAAGTACATGGTTATTGATTAATTTTAGAGCAAAAGCAAAAAAAAAAAAAACAAAGCTTATCCAGCTGCATAAAAAGTTAACTTTAACGGTTTTACAAATCAAACACTAAAAAAAAAATTATATGTTAGGAAATCTTATTTTAGAACGGGTAATTTAACTTTGTTTTGTATACATTTTTAAAAATATTTTTCTGATAAATTGTAATTATTTTTGTAAGATATAGAAGTAAACTTAATAAAAAATCTATTGGAGCTTGATTCGTGTATTAAATGATATTGTATGATGAAGTAAATTTCGATTTAACACTAGAATTACGACGATCTTTTTATACCTGGAAATACGGTGGGGGTCATTTTGACCCCTGAGAAGAAATCTGAATAGTTTCCTACATAAAGTTAAAAATATTTAAGAATTAGATTAAAATAAACATATTTATAATAAATGCAGTTTATTTAAAGAATACAGCAATTTTCAGGGTACATAATAAAATATTTTTAAAAAAGTTTTAAATGCTCTTCAAAACACCAGCGCTGTTTCAGTTGCATTTCAGAAGCTAGCGGCTAATGGTTCCTTTTATGTACAAAAACATTATCAATGCTTCAGGTTATTAAAATGATATATTCTAAAAGACATTTTTGAGTTTCTGCTGTTTCAGCATCAGTAAATGTATTTGCAGTTATTTTTTCCTCAAAAGGGTCAGAATGACACCTACCCGGAATTTTAGTTGTGACCCTTTAGTTTGGGTTTAAAAGAATTACAATTTTCTTGAAAACTTTTTATTATTACACAGCGCGATTATTTAGGAAAAGTCAAGGAAGGATTAAGCTTTTTACGAAAATACAGAGGAGTATAGTTAGCAAAAAAAAAAGTTTGATTGGGATCAAAATGACCCCTCCCGTAATTCTATTATTAAACTGAATAACCCGTTCCGCTCCGGGTTCCCCTAAGCAGAGTACAAACTCCTACCATCTATAACAAAAAATATATAACGACTAGAAAATCACATATCAAAGTATGGGAGGTGAAAATCGCTTCTCCATTTGAGTGAAGCAACTGCTTGTTTGGGGATGTTTTGATCGTTGAAATTTCGCATCGCATAATTTTGGGCAATTGTTCTTTTCTGGCAAAATCAACGAGGTCGAAGTTAATTAACTATTTTTGGTGCCAAACAGTTGGCAATAGTGTAAAAAAAATACATCCATATGAAGAATCTCAGCTATTTTCTATAAAAATATGTACAAAATGCAACACAAATTCTCATTTTTAAAGTAATTTGTTTTAAAAATAACTTCATTGCTGGTGCTGTCAGAGCGTAACTCGGTCTGTGATTTTGGCAATTATATATATATATATATATATATATATATATAATGAGGATATTTTTTAGTTACGAAATAACTGACTTCTTTTTCTGATACTTGAAGCAATCTGCAACAGTCCTGAAGTGGAAATGATATCCAATCTAATGTCCCATCTGTAATCAGTTGCAGAAATGTTACTTTAGTAGTGGCAAACCCGACTTGGCAACGTCGTAATAGAGTGATTTAAATCTACGTAGATTTTACAGTGCAGTGAGTTTAAGTTTGCCCAAAACTATAGAGGTTTACCTTCTTTAATGACGACTAAAAAGTGATATAGAGGCAGTAGTTCTCGAACTGGGTGCCGCGTCACCCTGGGATGACCTAGGAAGAGGCGAAGGTTGCCGCGAAATCTCCAAGGCATAAACATGTTGTGGATTTATCAAATAAGGTCAAAAAGACCAATAAGACCGTGCCTTCGCTTTTTGATGCAGAATAAAAAAAATCGCTAAATAGTGACTTCATTGTCACCAGAAAATCCAACTGATGATAAAGCGTAATCGTCTTTAAACAGACAAAAGTGTAGCAACAGTTATTACAAAAGATGGATATAAAAATACCCTGATCTTATTTAGCTGAAAGTTTTATTTCTACATGATTCACTGTAGGTCGCTAGTGTAAAAAAGCAATTTATGGTTCGGCTAGCCTAATTTATAAAGTTGAAGAGCTCACAAAGGTTAATATCGCTGCGCATCTTCATTTTTTCCCTGCGGTTTGATAACCAAGAAAAGTAGATTGTTGGCCTTGAAGGTCGTCGTGTGCCTTCTTTTCACTCTAGTGTCCTTATAAAATGACACCGAATCATCGGTTCAAGAATATAATCACGTGATGCACATACATATATGCGCAAATTGTGCTCATAAGTGACAAAAAAAGAAAAACAGAAAATGACGAATTATCAGTGGCCCCGATTATGACGCTTAACCTTTCACCTTTCCATGGAGGTAAGCATGGAATTTTAGTAATATTCTTGTGGTTATCAAATGTGATTTAGTTTGTGTTGACATTAAAGACTCTTTCAATTTGTTTTAGTTAACAAGTACTATTTGACGTTTTTGTCTTTGATTCTGCGTGAAGTAATCTTTGCCCATGATTTTCTTTTTTCGGGCGCAAGTGCCTAATAAGGCCAAATCGCTTTTCATTGCTAAACCTGTTAAAAAACGTAATTGATCCTTGGATTTTCATTTGGTTTTATTTTTTTCTTAGTTTTTATGAGTCATCCAATGAATATGCACAAACCGGAGCAACTGAATCATGAAGGAACGAGATGTTAGACTTTGAATTTTCTGGTAGTCTCATATGGCACACTTACGCACATATCTCAACTAGTATGTTGTGGCCATCACGAAACTTTCTTCTGTATCTTTCTCTATAAAGTTCCCAATTCCTGATTTATCTCAAAAGTAAAGCAAAGAATGAAAATTATTTATTTTTTTTTTAAAGCCTTGCTTAAAATAATTACAAACATTTATTTGTTATGAAACACAAGACGGCAACAGTTAAAAAAGTTTGAACCATCGCGATTTTCTGGTCTTTTTCCAACAATTAAAATCACGCGAAATACGCAGACGACAGTCTGTTACGATTTATCCTTCTTATTGTTGCTTTTTATTAACACAAAAAATAAATAAATAAGTAAATAAATCAGCCCCCCATGGAGCGATTGGCGCCAAAATTGAACCAACGCCTACTTACATATGGATTCACATTTATTCCAGATTTCATCCAGAACGTAGCATTACTTCTTGAGATACGACACTCACAAAGAGGGGAAGAAAGAACGTTCGACTGCGCCACCCCCTTTTCAGCTATTAACGCCAAAATAGAATAAGCTCTTTTTCCCTCTAAGGGCTACTGGTCGATAAATTTTTGTTTGGTTCCGATCATTATTTCTTGGGATACAGCAGTCACAATTGAAATTTTTGTTTGGTTCCGATCATTATTTCTTGAGATACAGCAGTCACAATTGACGACAAAAACGTTCTATAGCTCAACCCCCGTTTGAACTATTGACACCAAAATTGAATCAGCAGCTGTACCTGTTAAAGGAAACATATGAACCAAATTCTGTTTGATTCCGCTAGTTACATCCTGAGGAATGGCAGGCCCCCATAACTCAAGAAGCGTCTCATTGCTCTACCCCCCTTGGAGGAATTCGCGCCAAAAAGCAATGGGCACAAGTTCACATAGGGGCACATTGTATTCCAAATTTCGTTCGTTTTCATGCGGTAGTTTTTGCTGTAGAGCGACTACAAAAACTGGTCACAGACATACGGACACACACACACAGACAGACAGACATTTTACAAAATCGGTCGAAATAGACTCAGCACACCTCCCAGGAAAAAATGTCAGCGTAAAACCTTCAAAAAAAAAAAAAAACCTCGTAAAACTAGCAGTTATTTCGGACTGATTTCCCTACGTAAAACCTGATCAAAATCTGTAGGTTCTGTTCAGGTTTCTTAATCCGAAATAACTGCTAATAACCTGCACCTTCGAGATACCTGAAGGTTCTATTCGGGTTTTTTAGTCCGAAATAACTGCTAATAACCTGCACCTTCGATTTACCTGCAGGCTCTGTTCAGGTTTTTTAGTCCGAAATAACTGCTAATAACCTGTGCCTTCGATTTTCCTGCAGGCTCTGTTCAGGTTTTTTTGTCCAAATTAACTGTTAATAGCCTGCACCTTTGATTTACCTGCAGGCTCTGTACAGGCTTTTTAATCCATTATATCCGGCGTTGAAAAGCTTTCGATTTACGTCCAGACTCTGTACAGGTTCTATGTCTAGAAAAAGTCAAACACATGTAGTTGTTGTTGTCTTGTGCCAGCTGGGTTGGCAACTTTTGGAGTAGGTTGCTTCATTTTTCCAACTGTACTGTAACTTGGAGTAAAGTCTGATTTCCGCTGTACACACACATGCCATAAGGACACGTTTAACGGGTGAGCTATTATTCACAGAACGTTCAAAGGCAGTGGCGGACTCGATCCCCCAAGAGCGTGTGAACCTTGATTCCCAAAGGGCGCAAAAATTAAAAATAAAGGTGCACAGGTTCGGGAAGCTGGAAATAGAAGAAAAAAACCATAGGCGCACCAGTTTGAGGGCGCAGGATGAAAACCTTGGGAGCAAAAGGATAAAAAATAAGGAGCACAGGTGTGAAAAAGCAGAAAAAAAAGCTGAAGCCAAAAAAAAAAAAAAAAAAACCTGTTCGAGGCATAAAAAAAATCTGTGAAGGCCACAGGTTTGGGAGAGCAAAAAAAAATCTGAAGTTCCAGTTTCGAGGGAGCACAGGCAGGTGGAAGCACCGGCCCGTGGTCCGATGGGCCAGTCCGCCCCTGTACTAGGACAGGCGAGAGAAAGTACATCTATGCCCAAGCCGGGATTCGAGCCTAGGATCTCCCCATTCAAAGTCAGACTTCTCACACCGCTAGACAAAGGGGTCAGCGCTGGTATTCCCGGCTTCTTTATTACGGAGCCCCTCGTTTGAAACACCTATAGATAGATCACATGTAAAACTACATCAAGATTTGTAAACACAAGGAGTGAAGAGCGGCTGAACCAATGGGTTTCGACAACATTCATGTATGATTAGTGCTCGGTAGTCTACAGAATGATTTGAAAGTCTTGACGCATCCACCCACATTTATACTCAGAATAAAGTATGCTAACTTGGAACTGGAACTCCTAATGCATGTTTCTTTAAAGCTGGATGCAGCTTAGAAAACAGCTCATAATAGCTTCTTTACTGAATGACTGCAAAGCAACTTTTCTTTCATTGTTGTACAATGTCTGCTCTGTATTGTTCACCAGACAGAGAAAGAAATATCATTTTTCTTAGAAAAAACGGTTTCCTGTCCCTATGATACAATTGTTCAGGTTTGCAAAAATATATCTATTTTAAAAGAATAAGAAAATAAAAACAAAATTTTAAAAATATCCACAAAATCTTGGAGTTGCTGCAAAAACTACGAAACGGAAAATGTCAAAATGTCCAAACTAAGTAAATATATTTCAAAATGCAAAAAACTAGTTAACTGGCAAATTCTAATACATAAGCAAGTTAAAATCATTGAATAAATTTATTGGTATAAATA
This sequence comes from Uloborus diversus, assembly GCF_026930045.1. Lineage (NCBI taxonomy): Eukaryota > Metazoa > Arthropoda > Arachnida > Araneae > Uloboridae > Uloborus > Uloborus diversus. The sequence goes on from NW_026558613.1 coordinate 7,478, forward strand.
GGATATGGTGAAAGAAAGTTTAAAATTTTAATTGAAAATAAAATCGCATAAATAATTTTAACTAATTTTCTAGTTTGATCAAATGCCACACCTCTGTGATTCTGAAAATATATAACTATTTAAGCTTCGGCAATTATAACATGTTATACAGTCGAACCTTGTTAAAACGAACTTGCTTAACGCGAATGAAATGCCATTCCTTGTCAGACAAAGCTACAAATTAGTCTTAAACCATTTCTTTAACATGAAGAGGATTTAGACGAAATCCCGCATAAGACAAAGAAAATTTCAAGGTCTTGAATAAAAAGGGAAAAGAAAATCTCCATACTTTAACATAAAATCACTTTCGAAAGTCGGAAGATCTGCATTTGAATGCAAGCGACATGGCTGGCAGCGAGAAAATTCCTTTCCTTGTGGGCATGTAAAATATTCAAGATATCAATTAGAATTCTTAATTATAATTAAATTGAAATATTAATTTGATTTCTTATTTCACCAGAAAAAAAAAAGAATTAAAAAAACTTTAGATATTTTTAATTTGTTTTCTAAGTAATTGGTAAGACATCTATCTTTTATTCGGAAAATCAGCTTAATATAGGAATAGGCCAGAAAAATTTTAGATGCATATATGAGTTACTTGAAGGTTAAAGAGATCACTGTTTTTAATGGTCTCGGTTATATGGCGTTTTTTTATATTCTCTCGACAAGAGCGATATAACGAGGGGCTACTGTATTATTATTAATCATCGTTAACTTATTAAATAGAGTCAAATCTCGATAACTTGAATATTCCTTTATCTCGAAATTTTCATAGTTTCCCAAACTCTTGAGACGGTTGTGGAAACTTCCCCATAGCTCAAACTACCAATAACTCGTACGTTTTAGCTCGTCTTTTGGGACTTCAAGTTATTATGAGTTGACTGAATATTATTTTTTTATCATAAGCATATTTTTTTAAAAAATAGCTGTTTATTGACTTTACATATTTATGAACACTTAGCATTAGAAGTTTTTTTTTTTCTGTTACAATAATCAAATGTTTTGTTATAGTAAGATTGATGTTGTAAATCTCATAAGATGTAAGAAAACTAAGTTGCATATTTTCATCAATATTGCATTATTTGTAATGATCAGTTTTTACTGAAGTTAAGAAGGAAAGAAAAATTATCTCCTCAAAAAATGTGAGAGAGGCAAAATATTCTATTTTTCTGTAATGATTTGATATGACACCTCATTACCCTTCAAGTGCTACCTATTTTATTTTAAATTAGTGGTACCCACAGGGCTTTGCCCATAGTAGAAAATTAAAAGATCTTTTGGCTCGCCTGTATATTTACAAAAAATGTATGGTGAATCTCTCCCCAATTGGCTTGCCCATGTTCCTTGTTATGATAACTTGGTAATTTAATCATCCATCTTATGATAATTTTGCTCGGGAAAATGTTCTTAAAATTGGAATAGAAAAAGAACAAAATCAAATTTTCGAAAAATCGCCTTGAGGTACACACTTCCCATGCTACAAACTAACTTTGTTCCAAATTTCATGAAATTCGGCCGAACGGTCTAGGTGCTATGCACGTCACAGAGATCCAGACAGAGCGACTTTCAGATGTATTATTACTAAAGATGTCATGTCATTTCAACTTAGGTTTGATCAAGTAGTCATTAAATGTTGATGTGGTCTATGATGACTTGAACTTCTTTAATCAATTATTGCTAATAACTTTAATAAAAGTTATTATTGAAGCATATATATTTAATGCAATTAATGTTATATATTAAATATAATTAAATGAACACGTGCTGAAAAATTACTTTACACATAAAGTTTGCCCAATTTTCTCAGCATCAACTTAGCAGTTTTTAGTTTTCAAGTTTAAATCAGTTTTTGACATCAAAGTGGTTGAGAGTATTGCAAATAATATAATTTATACTTTCTGAAATAAAACCAAATGAAACATAAAAAACTACTTCACTTACCTTTTAATCAATTTGAAACATTGAAAACAATATTTTTATTATTGTTGCACACTTAAGAGAGGTGGGGAAACAAAGATTTCAAGACAACGTATGATTTTTCATGAAAATTTTCTATCACAATCCACAGGGTTGGCAAGTTTTTGACAGGTGATGGTTTTATCCGGTTTTGTGTGTGTGACCGCGGGTTTTACTGTCGTGTCAATAACCTCTTTCTGACATGATTGTCAAAAACTTTAATTCATGTCCAAAACATATCTGAAATTATTGACACACAAAATTACCTTAACAAGTGGTCCTTCATTCTATAAATTGATATCAGACTCTAAAGAAAATTTCTGAACTGTTTTATATTTTAAGATGATGTGCTATATATATAATAGTTTTTACTTCAACAAGCTGCTTCTTTGAAAAAAAAAGAGAGAAACTTTTTTTCCGCCTGACTTCAATTTTGCTTTTAAAGCTTGTTTTGTCTTATTTAGAGACGTACCGAATATTCGGTTCTCGGCCAAATTTTGATCACGCACTCAGCGAATACCAAGTAGTTGTAAAAAATTATTTAGACATGGAAGTCTATACTACTATTGCAATGATTTCAAAATTCGTCACGTATGTGTCGATGGTTCTTCTTAAAACATAATTGGAACTCGGTACTCGGTCGAATACCAGAAAATTGTCGACAATGAACATTTTTGGTAGGTTTGTCAGTGACCTGGACCTCCCATTTCGATGCCACTGCTTCAACAAGTGTTTTGAAACAATTAAGATTAAAATGGCAACAATTGAAGCCCTGTGTCTGTACATTGGTGCTTGGATTCGTAGTCGGTGAGGTATTGATGCGTAGGTTTAGAGGAGAATTCTAAACCGGATAAACGATATAGGATGTACACTGGTTTTTACGATACATGGCCCAGCCCTAGCGGCCACTCCCTTAAACCTTTAATCCCCTTTTATTCGATTTTTTTTTAAATAATAAAATTTAATTCACTTTTTTTTTGTTTGAGACATATATAAATCGAGAGGGAAGAATCACTAAAAACCTAAAACTGAATGCAACTTTTTCTTACCGTGGAATATTAGAAATAACTGATTGTGTGTATACGGAAGTCGTTTTTCAGCTCTTTTGATAATTAGACAGGTATATTGATAAATTTGATAGGCAATCAACAATATTGTACACACAAGAAATAATCATTATAAAACAAAATTAATTAATAATTAATATACAATCAACAATTCATTAATTAAAAATAGATAAATTTAACTAAATTTTACCTCGATTAATTCTTTTTCACACGTATTTAAATAAAAAGTTATCAAAAAAGTCTTCGGCTTGAAAGTTTTAAGCAGGTCTTTTATTAAACTTTATGTTGAGCTGAATTTTGGATGATAATCAATAATAAAAGGAATTCAAACAATTCCTTTCGTCAATTTAAAACAACAATAAGTTTCTATTTTGTCATGACAAAATGGGAACTTTTATAATTTAGCTACAGAAAGATTATAAAAAAATTTTTGAGATCATGATTAAAGATAAACGCAAAAAAAAAAAAATAATAATAATAATAATAAAAAGAAGATGCATCGAATACATTCTGGCAATGCATTTTGTACGAATCCTTGTGAGACCCAGCCTGCTGAGTAAGATCAAAATCGCATAGTAACGCTGTACGAATCGAATCGCTAAGAGATATAGTGCTAAAGAAAATTTTTAATGGTCAACTGTTTTTATAAATATTAGTTTAGTAAAGTGCTACTGACTTCCGGAACTAAATAATAAACTGATATTCCCGGGGAAGATGAAAGATTAATACACATAATACTTGCTTAACTAACAAGAGCAAAGAGCTGAAAATACACTTCCGTAAACAAACAATCAACATGGCGATGGCGTGGCTTTTGGCTGTTGCCACTTTTTCGTGAACAAGCATCGTCGAAACCTCCCGCCTTTTACATTGTGCGCACGTGCAGTATCTGATTGCATGGTGAACAAAGTATCAATTTTTAAAAAGCATGAAAAACTTATAATATTATGTCTTTTGTGCTCAAATGATGAATGTTTTTCGTTTTTCAAAAGTTCTGTGAGGATCCACAGAAGTTTGTCAGCAACAAGTCGTTCAAGTCTCTTTTAATATTGATTTTTTTTGAGCTGGGTGTATCCGGCGCGGGGGGGGGGGGACCTTTCCGCCATTAAAATTTTCAGAAGGGATTCTTTCGACATTTTTTTCGCTTCTTTGGGGGATTTCGCTTCTTCGGAAGTTCAGTAGTTTTACAAGGGAGTGTTTTTGTGCTCTGGGGGGAGGACCCGTTGCTTAAAAAAAGCATTTTTTACAAAAAATATATTGTTTTACTTTACCAGCAGGATAGAAAACTGATTTTTTTTTTCACTTGAATGTTCTGAGTACCGCACGCTCTTCGTGGAGAGAAGCGTTGGGGGGGTGAGCAATTTTTTGAAACTACGGTTTTGAATAAATATATTTATTCAAAAGGGAAAAAAATCAGATGATAACAATTCAAAAATAAGCTCATTTGAAATGGAAACCCAATCTGAAAGTATAACTATATTAAAGTAAATTGTCCGAAAAACTGATGCGTAACACCTGCATTGCAAGCTCTCCCTTTCGAGTTTTATAGGCTGACGAGAACAATGTAAGTTATACTAGGAGGAAAGAAAACAGCAAAAATCACTCTACATTAGTTTTCGAAAGCCAGGGAGGGGGGGCTAATGACGGGCTTGCTGTTTTGTTTGTCAGTAGAAAACTATAAAGTCTATCGAAAATGGTTGAATTCACTCCTCAAATACATGTAATATTTTTTAGAACGTTGAATTGCAATCATCATAGATTTAAAAAACCATGGTCGCCCATATGAGGCGGAATGGGGGCTCAAGCCCCCCCCCCCTTCTCCTTTAGAAATTAGAACTTTTTTGCTTTTAGTACTCTAAATGTAAAATCATTTCTTCTCCAGCCGTTAATGAATAAGTTATTAAAAATGTCAAATTTTAATTGCTCTAATCAACTGAAAACGCGGTTCCCATGTGGAAAATATCTTGCAAAACCACAACGAAAATATCTGACCCCCCCCCCCCTTCTTCAAATTTTGCATATGGGCGCCCATGTAAAAAGCTGTACATTACTAGAACTTTCCCTGCATAAAACCTGCTTTTAATTCTCCTTCGAAAAACCTGTACTGATGTCAGTAGGAAATTTTCTAAGTTCAAATTATTCTCCAGTGACTGCATCTACCTGTCAAATCCCTGTGTTGTTTTATGCCAAGTTAAATTACCCTCCTATAACCTGTTTATTACCTGCATTGTCCCTGCATTAAACCTGTATCCAAGTTTTCCCTTTGAAAAACCTGCATTAACCTTCCTAAAACCTGTAGTTCAATGCAGGTTTTATGCTGACATTTTTTCCTGGGTCATGACGGCCATTTTGATGACCGAAATTTTAATAACTCTAAAACTACTTATCTTAAGAGGAAACATCAATCTCTGTTAAATAGATCTTTTAAAGCTCTTTCAGATGATACACATTCATATCACAATATACAGATCTATAATGTAGTTCTAAGCAGTCAAACGTACGTACTCACCTTTCCAGACGGCCATTTTGATGACGTTAATTGTAATAACTCTTAAACAATTAGTGATAGGAAAAAAATCCAATCACTATTCAATAGCTCTTTTAAAGCGCTTTTAAATGATATACTTTAATATCGCAATATTAAGATCCATAATAGAGTTTTAAGCAGTTAAACTAACGTACTTCTCTTAATAAGGCGGCCATTTTGATGACGTCATCACAGGGGGTTCATGACCTCTGATCAAATGCCTCCCGGCGGATTTTTGTTCTTAGATATGTACATAAGCATTGTGCAAAATTTCAGACTGGTATCCGGAAGTGAAATGTTTTGGGTATTTTTGTCACAAACTCCACGGACTACTAGCGAAAACAAATGATCTTAGGCGGAAGGCTGCCCATTCGCGCCCTACGTAGGCTCGTGACGTTTCAGAAGAGCGCACTTTTGTGCGTGGATTTTTAAAAATTCATTAAAAATCAACCACGGTGTTTTAAAATTCGGCGATGGTGAATTTTTTAGTTTTTGAGGGTCAATTAACAATATGCAATAGCCAAAATATGAACATTTAATAGGTTGCAACTTCCCTATTTGCAATGCCTCACCTAACGCTTTTCTGTTCATATATCATTCATTTTATTTCCCACAAAGCAGTGCTACTTGAATAATGCATTACGGCCCATGCACACCAAAAGCTTTAATAAAAGGGGGATGGCTGTCCGTGCCGCGAATTTCAAAGGACAGCTGAACCATTAATCTAGACAAGCTACTAACGTGCGAACAGCGTCAATGCGTGGACGACCAAAGTTGGCAATCAGGTTGGTCTTTGACCATTCTTTAGTCTTGCAGTTCGCTGCACTTCACCAACGGAAGATTTCAGTAAGAGGAAAACATAGGATTTTGTTCTGAATAATTAACCGAAGTTGGGAAATTAGAGTTTGATGATGAAAATGAAGCATCATTTTCTGATTCTTTCTTGCCAAGTCTGAAAGCTGGTGGAACATTTTCGGCAGTGAACAAATCAAATAAAAGGAAAATAATCGAGTTTTTTGCAAAAAATAGCCAGTGTCAGAAAATTTAGAGTTTGATGTTGAAAATAAAGCATCGTTTTGTGATTCTTGCTTGGCAAGTCCCAAAGTTGGTGAAGTATTTTCGGCAAGGAAAATATTAAATGTGTAGAAAATATTCTATTTTTTCTAAACAATTCGACTATATTAGAAAATGAGAGTTTGGGGGCAAAAATAAAGCACCCTCTTCTGTTTTTTTCCCTAAGTCTATAAGCTGGTGAAACATTTTTCAGCAGTGAAAAGATTAAATAAAAGGAAAAAATTCGAACTTTTCTTCAAAATTAGATGATTTTTGACAGTTTGTTTTATGGTGAGATTCTTGCTCGCGAAATCTTAAAGCTGGTGGAATATTTTTGACAGTGAAAAGATTGCACATAAATGTCGCGCATATTTAATCGAAAATTGCAGTCTATTTTATTAAATCAACATTTCATACGTTCATTAAAATTTTATAGTGGAAATCCACATTAAACGTCATTTTTTTCCCAGCCTTGATTTAAGGCTAAACATTTTTTCTAGGGGAGCGATTGGATGAAGATATCATACATACTTCTTTGGAAAATATAAGTTATGTTATAAAATCAGTATTTGTTAAGCTTAATTTGCTGAGTCTTGCTTCTTGGCACCTTAAAAAAAAATAGAATTTGATGATAAAAATTGAAGTTAAGCATCATTTTCTAATTCAAATCTGCTTGCTTTGATTTTAGGTGAAAAATTCTTGCCAGTGAAAAGATTGCACATAAATGTCGCGCATATTTAATCGAAAATTGCAGTCTATTTTATTAAATCAACATTTCATACGTAATATTTGGTTATTCTTGTTTACCAGCCTCAATATTTGCTACTAGAATTATTAAATAAAAGGAAAAATCTTAGAATTTTTCTAGAATATTATTCGATGATAGAAAATTTGAATTTGGTAATTAAAACAACTTTTTGCATCACTTACTGATTAGAACTTGCCAGTCTTCACTATAGGGGGAAAATTCTTGCCAGTGAAAGGATTTCTCATTAATATTAAGCTTTTTTCTTCACTGATGTAGCCTGGAGAATAAAATCAGTATTAGTTAAGTACCATTTACTTATTCTTGCTTTCCAGTCTCAATATTTGCTAGTGCAAAAGTAAAATAAAAGAAAAGGTTCCGATTTGTTTGACAAAAGTAGTCGAAGTCAAGAAATTAGGATTTGATAATGAAAATCGGCGTCAAGCATCATTTCTCAATTCCTTTTTGCCAGCCTTCATTACAGGTGAAATCCTCTTGCAAGTGAACACAGAATGCATAAAAATATCGTACATATATTTTCGAAAAATGTAGTTCATAGTATAAAATTAGCACTTGTTATGAACCATTTGCTGATTCTTGCTTGCCTGTTGCGTTACTTACTAGTGGAAGAATTATGTAAGAAAAATATTCTATTTTTATTCGGAAACGGTGTTACAAAATTATAGTTTTTAATGAAAAACGTCGTTAAGTATTATTTTCAGATCCTTGCTTGCCAACTTTGAGAGCCTGGGAAATATTTATTCTAGTAAAGGGATTTTAAAATGAAAATTCGAGTTTTTTCGGAAAAAAAAGCCATTTAATAGTCAAATTTTAGGTTAACATTTTTTTTCTGCAATATTTTATTTTAGGGAGGGAATAGTTTCAAAAAAATTAAGAATAAAACATTGTTGAATTATTGTGTAAAACTATTATCCATTGTTGCTTTTAAAAGGCCGGCTTATTTATTTATTTATTTATTTTTTGAATGAAATATTTCATCTAATTCTCGGACTTCTTGTTAGAATTGCTGCAAGAAGAAAATGCTATGAAGTATATATTTTTTTTAAATTTTGCATCGTTAATGTTTTGATTAACATCCGCTTACAAGGTTGCAGTCCTATTTCTAGAATCGAAAAGCAATTTAAATGAAAGCAATCATTTTTGACGAAATTACGTCTTCGAAAGAAGGATGCTAGAAGCATTTCTAAAGAATAGTTTAAGTTACTTACAAATAACTGCCTGGAGTAAAGTTATAAGTAAATAATTCGATGAAAAATCAATAATACTGTTTGATATTTGGATTTATATATATATATTTTTTCTTAAACTACGGGACATCATTATGACGAAATAATCTTGAAACTTTTTCACACATACATTACACAGGGCAACAAAAAATATTTTTTTCTTTAGTGCCCAGAGTTTGAGAACTGATTTTTGATATGCTTAGGGCTCTGAATCGAAATATGAAATTAGTTTTTTTCTAGCAGCTCTACTTTTTTAGATAAATGCTGCTGTCTTACCCAAAATGTGCAGTTTTAGCTCCATTTTGCGCACTTCTAAAACAAGTGTAGACTTCTTAAACAAGGATTGCTTCTGGTATATTTACCCTATTGTCAGCGTGCAGTCTAGTAACTCAAAAGAAAATTCAGTAAAAGTTTGACAAGTTTAGAAATAACGCTTCAACAATGTAAGGTCAATTTTTAAGTTCTTGGCTTGCATATATTCTCTTCTTGCGATGTGTGATGAGCTGGATCTTTGTATACAGTGTTTTTCAAAGCTTGATTAATGTAGCGGGTGACCCGAAATAAACATTTTTTGTGGAGTCCTCTGAAGTCAAACCTTCAGAGGACATAACATTAAACCGTTAAAACCTTCCATAAACATTAATGGGGAATCACCATAATAAATTCAAAATATTTGTTGGAAGGCAGAGTATCCCACACTTAAGTACACGTAAAAAAGGTAAATAAATAAAGGGGAAAACTTAAGAAAATGAAAGAAAATTAAGGTAAAGTTTTCTTAAGTAAGACTACTACAATTTTCGTCATTTTGATGCTCTTAAAAATTAGGGTCCCATGTCCAAGAGCCTAATTGGACTGTTCGGTAATCAATCTCTTATTGTTTGTACAATACAATAGGAATAAAAAATTCCTGTTTTGTGTTTATTTGATCTATAGATGTAACTTCAACCTGTTTTATGTATATTTAAATGTTATATCTTAGAAATTTGAGCTTCTGGGCAAAAACTGATGTCATATTTGAACTCAGGGTACCAAATTCATACTAAATCAGTTCCAAAAAACCCCAGCACCAAAATCACTGTTGCCCTGTGCATAAATCTTATGAAGTAGAAATATTCTGCAAAATCTACCCTTTTAAGTATTAATATTGATGTTTCCATATTACAGAGTAATCGATATAAGTAATAGAATTCAACAACAAAGTACTAAACCTTTGAGTAATAAAACGCATTTTTAAACTAAATTTTAAGCGTGAAACTTTCCTGGTGTAAAACCTCGTTAAGTCGTCACTCAAGGGATCAGAAATTTTTGAACACTTATGCGGAGTGACTACCAGGGTTGTCAAACGTCCCGTATTTTAAGGGACAGTCCTGTATTTTGAAAAATTGTCCCGCGTCCCGGGGAACTTCCATAAGGGACGGCAAAAGTCCTGTATTCCAGCTAATAACAATATTTTACAAAACGAGACATTACTTTAAGGGAAAAAAATTAAGTAAAACAAAGAAATGTGAAATAAAGAGCAATAAGAAAATCATGTGGCAGCAAACGCAAAAATTATTTTCATTGAAATTTGTTTTTTGTTTTGGCGGCAGACCTTGAAAGAGCCGAACGATTCTTTGCTCATTGACTAATGATGGAAATATATCTCTGCGCATGAGTAAATTGCAATGCAAACGGTTTTTATACTTTAATCGGTGACATTTTGTAAGATTTAATGCTTTGTTACAATTGAATTTTTCAGATTTATTATGAAGAGATGTTCTACGTCGAAAGCATCCTTTGAAAATGTACCAGTAATTGCCCTCAACCTCAAAAATATCCCCCCCCCCACCCCACTTTCACTCACAGAAGCCTGTCCCGTATTTATTGTTCTTAAATCTGGCAACCCTGTAACTACTTATGTGGAGTGGGAAATTTAGGAAGAAAGAAAAAAAGCCTTACAAATTTTTTTCATGAATAGCAGTAGAATTTTGTGAGAAAACAAATAGCTTGTGTAAAAAATATCTATAAATTAGTAGAAATTTTTAAAAAGTGTAAAAAAACTGGTTATAGTTACTTTGTTGAGCAATCACGATTGCTTATTGTTCTCACTTGACCATTTTTGAGGTCCGTGCCTTTTTCAGCTTGGACCAGAAGCCTCTGCAGGCGGCGCGGCGCGGCTGCTCCGGTCCTGAGCTATCTGCTTCTCCTGTAGGAGGCGTCCATGTCCTACACACACGCACGCTCACACACTCACGCCTACGTGCATACACACAGGTCTATACACACACACAAGCCTACACATTTACACACATAACTATGCACACGTAACCGCCCAGGAGGAGGGGCAGGCTTGGGGGGGGGGACAGGAACCATTTCTAGAAACAATAACTCCAATGAGTAGGGTCCTGTCTCAGTTCGGGATTGCGAAAAACATAATTTGAATTCAAAATTTCAGAATTCAAATTAATTTTAATTTTTTTTTGTTTATGTTCTCTTACTTATACGTTACTTAATTAATGTTTTTATGTGTGACTCATTTTAATGTACTTACGGTACATTAAAACAATCCATTAATGCTGACTGATGAAGTTTCTGCTTACGGAAGCACAGCAAGAAGTACGCTTTGAATGACCAGAACGAGGAGCGAGATTTGAAGGAAAAATGACTATCAAACAGCTTTTAAACTAAGCCCAACACTATTTTCTAAGATATGATCAGAAAAAGGAACTTTATAAAGCAATTACTAAAATTTAGTGACTTGTTTACTGGGGTAAAGTTAAATTTGGTGACCAGTATAGGAGGATCATTTTACATTACTGTGAATGAGTCCTTGTCGGGGCCAAAGGATAACGACGACTTTAACGGAGTGACCATTTAACCGGTCGACTACTTATTGAGGTTTATTCACTAGCTATACTACTTTCAGAAATTTTGCATATAAGCTGCCTAATTTTTTCCAGGAACGTTTCAGATTTTTTTTTTTTTTTTTGCAGTAAATAGTCAAACGGATATCAAGCGAAAATTACGTAGGGGATCCATATCAAGAGTTAAATCTGAAATCAGATTAGGGAGATTATTTTTCGGAAAAAACAACTCTGTTTATAATAGTTAGTGTCACAATGACGGTCCATTTATTATGGGTGAGAAAGGATCCGAATCATCATATTCAATCTCGATCAAACCGTTAATCATTATTTTTATGAAGGAAATTTGATCATGCTTGTCTAAACACCACAACAGCTAGAAAACAAAGGTTTGCAAACCGCTTATTAATTTTAATGAGTGATGTCTGCACGAAACTTTTTCATATGCATTATGTATTAAATGGAGAGAAAGCACAGTATAGCCGATGGCCGATTAGATTAACCGATTATGGGATTATGTGTTCCCAGTCACAGCCTTTCAAATGCTATAATTACGGTTTATCATGTACTAATATTTGCTTTATTGTAAGAGATATATTTTTGCTTTTAAAGACCTCTAACATCATTTGTTTTAGACTCCTAATGGAGCATTATTAGACGTTTCGTGTTGGGTTTATCTGCACGTATGTAAGCTACTGTGTGATAATTATCATAATCAATAACTCTTTTATGGAAATAGAAATATTTGCATAATCTGACACTTTAGCTTAGGTAATATTCGTTCATAATTATAGATAATATATTTAGTAATGCTAAAGAAAAAGTCTGAAAATGTTAAAATGTATTACGCTTCTCTTCTCAAAAATTTTGTTAATGATGGTTGTCATTTGCTGAGTAACTGCACTTTTTTTCTAATAAAGCATTATGTATTTTGAATTTTTATAAATTCGTTTGTTGTACAATTACAAACTAACATATTGTTCGATTTTCACATCACTCTAGTCTCTTTAAATCTCACATGAGGCTCCAACTTCCAATAGCATTTTTTTAAGCAGTCACGTTACCTTCAAAACATTTTTTTTTTAAATTTAAGTAAATAATGTAATTCTTTGAAACCTTGGCGTGCAATTTAACATGCAATCAATAATTTATTTTCAAAAATTAAAAACCTTCCCCACTTTCTTAAAATATTTAAAAAAATCAGAAAAATTTCAATTTTTAAAAATTCTTAAAGCTTTTTTATTTTTGCACTTATTTTAAAAATGGTTTTTGTTAAACAATCACAATAATCGTCTCTAACAATCTGTGCATTCATTTGTTTAGATATGTAATAGAAAAATTCCTGTGATTAATTAGATAAAAAATTGTTAAAAAATGTTGACAAATTTTATTTTTAAAGGCTCTAAAACTCTTACATGCTCTAAACATTTTACTAATTTATGAAATGCTATCCAGTGCACAGTTTTGTAAAACATATTGTACTGACTGAAAAAAGTATTTTTTCAAAGCTGTGCCTTCAATATTAAAAAATATATATATTAGAGATTCCAATAACATGAAAACACCAAAAAAAAAAAAATCACATAGAAAAGTCAATTTCAGTTTTTCTTTCGCAAGAGAACGTATAGCAAGCATGGATTAAAACCACTCATTACTTTTTAAATAGTTGAACTAAAGCAGTGAAATTTTCCCCCTGTGTTTGGAATGGTTTTTAGTTTTGAAATAGGCTTTTGAAGTCCCTTAATATGCCTTTTTTGCAGTGGAATTATTTTGCTATTTATTCATTAATATTTCAATTTTTTATTGTTTAGTTACGCTCTTGGGATAGGGCCTTGATAGACAGCAAGCGAAAAAACACAAAACTTGTGGTTTTCAGACGAATAAAAGTAATTTTCCTTGCGTCACAGCTGTCAATATCTAATTTTTGACAATTTGGAGTTTTGTGCTTGAGAAGGAAAAATACCTCGGTATTTGAAATCTTTAATCTGTATCCTTTAAATAGTTTTTAACTTAAAAAATTTCCTAAAAATTGAAAGAAAATACTCGTATATTGTACTTCATATGAAGCTGGATATTAATTGATAGATTTTTTTTTCTTAATTTGGTCATGAAAAGGTTTAACTGGCCGTGATATGCTCCTTGATGTCGTTCAAAACAAGTAAGGTTTTTCCCCCTCCTTTTTATGTTGTAAGTGAAATGTCAAGCAAAAAAAAAAAAGAAAAGAAAAAACATTATACAAAATATTATTTTTTTGAATAAAAATGCATTTTTAAGCCTGATGAATACTGTCTATACATAAAAAGTAGTCGAAAACTTTGTACTGCATAGTGAATAAAATATGACAACGTATATAAAGTACAAATTCAAAATGAAAAAAGGTTAAAAAACCAGCAAACAGCTGTTTCGGCACTCTAAAATACAAGTGCCATCATCAGTGCAATTAAAAACGAAGACAGGTTCAACCCGACTAAAACACAGTCGAGGCGAACATTGGAATGAGAGACGAGTTGTAAAAGATATGAGAGCAGTAGCTCTCATATCTTTTACAACTGCTCTCATATCTTTTACAACTGCTCTCATATCTTTTACAACTTGTCTCTCATTCCAATGTTCGCCTCGACTGTGTTTTAGTCGGGTTGAACCTGTCTTCGTTTTTAATTGCACTGATGATGGCACTTGTATTTTAGAGTGCCGAAACAGCTGTTTGCTGGTTTTTTAACCTTTTTTCATTTTGAATTTGTACTTTATATACGTTGTCATATTTTATTCACGAATACCGTCTATTTTCAATAACTGTTTTTAATTTATTTGTACAATAAAAAGTAATATTTACTCTAGCTTTGCGTTAGTAAATGTGTTTAAATTACGCATATGTAATAAGCACCAACCAATATCCCGCATGATTCTGCTCGGGTGGTCTTGTGCTCAATTTGAAAAATTCATGAGGCGGTTCAATGTAAAGAGGTTTTCAATCCTGGGCAGTGGCATGTTGTAAAACTACTTTGCTATAGTTGACAAATCCTACTGCATCTGGTGTACTGATGTGACGTTGCCCTGATGGCCTGATCAGTCGGACTTGTGACCGGAGGACCTTGGGTTTGACCTAGACGGTTGAAGATCCACCGTCTTCATTAATTGTGACTGGTAGCGTTAAATGTTCTCGTGGTCAAAGTCCCCCGACTGAAACGATATCTCTGGGGGTGCTGGAACTGGTTTCTGCTCTGAATCAAAATTTTCAGAACTGTCTTCAGGGTCCTATGCAACTGGTTAATTCGCAAATAGCGGTAGGTACGGGGGACTTTGGACTGAAAAGTGAAAGGTGTATTGATGTGAGCGTATTCAGAGTTCATCTTCCACAGGCTGGGTGGGGGACGTAACAGTCCTAAGATGTACATAAACTTCCAGACCCATAGAAAGAGGGTTCATGACCAGTAGCGGATTTTAGGGGGTGGGAGGGGCCAGGGGCACCCCCCCCCCAATGGGAAAATTAATTTAACTTTTTTCTTTCTTATTTTTTTAATTGACTTCTTTATGAATATGTGTTTACAGTTCTTTAAAAGAGCACAATAGACACAAATCTTATTTGAATAAAAGCATTTTTGGTATACTGGAGTCAGAGACCAAAGCGGAAAACGAGTCAGAGATCAGAGCGGCAATTTAATCTACTGGTTTCGAACTCGAAGGAGCGTAATGCCGCCATTCGTCTATTAATTCATCTTTGATGGAATCGGTAATTAACATAAAAAAAAAATGCGTGAAAAATGTGCCTAGAAAAGTCATTTCAATTCAGGAAGCTATTTGCGAAATGATTGATTTATTTTTTCAGCTTATACAAAATGAAGTAAATCGCATGACCAAAAGTTTCTTTACGGTCCTCGTCTTGCTTCTAACTGGTGAGACAACAGTATCTTCCTCTGGCTGGGAGACTGGTTAACAAATCCTTGTGAAAGGAGGATCCAAGGCTGCAGCATATCCCTAGAGCAGCACAGAGTGTCCAGAAGACATCCGGGAAGAGCAGGCTGACTATGTCCAACCAGGTGTGGACGTGAGTGGAGAGGCGATTCACCTGCGTCGGGAATTCCAAATGAGGCAACCGGAGACTGCTTCCATGACGGCAGACGAGGAGGGGACTTCCTTCCGGAACTGAAGCCCAGACTCCTGTCGGTAGGTGATGTTCATCGGCGCATCCTCCAAGAACTAATCCGGCAAATCCGGCTCACTTAGATATTACTGCCAAAAGTTTCTTTACGGTCCTCGTCTTGCTTCTACCTGGTGAGACAACAGTTTCTTCCTCTGGCCGGGAGACTGGTTAACAAATCCTTGTGAAAGGAGGATCCAAGGCTGCAGCTTATCCCTAAAACAGCACGGAGAGTCCAAACGATTTCCAGGGAGAGCAGGCTAACTAGGTCCATCCAGTTGTGGACGTGAGTGGAGAGGTGATCAACCCGCATAGGGAATTACAAACGAGGCAACCGGAGACGGCTTCCATGACGGCAGACGAGGCGCCGACTTCCTTCCGGAGCTGGAGCCCGGTCTCCCGTTGGTAGGTGATGTTCATCGGCGCATCCTCCAGGAACTTAGGGACTCCTCCGGTCATCCGGCTCCCTTAGATCTTTGGCAGAAGGTTCTTTGCGACCCTCGTCTTGCTTCCAACTGGTGCGACAAAGGTTTCTTCCTCTGGCAGGGACACTAATGAACAAAGCCTTGTGTAAAGAGAATCCAAGGCTGTAGCATATCCCTATAGCACCTTGGTGTGTCCAGATGACTTCTAGGGAGAGCAGGCTGACTAGGTGCAACCAGTTGTGGATGTGGGTGGAGAGGTGATCAACCCGCATAGGGAATTACAAACGAGGCAACCGGAGACGGCTTCCATGACGGCAGACGAGGCGCCGACTTCCTTCCGGAGCTGGAGCCCGGTCTCCCGTTGGTAGGTGATGTTCATCGGCGCATCCTCCAGGAACTTAGGGACTCCTCCGGTCATCCGGCTCCCTTAGATCTTTGGCAGAAGGTTCTTTGCGGCCCTCGTCTTGCTTCCAACTGGTGCGACAAAGGTTTCTTCCTCTGGCAGGGACACTAATGAACAAAGCCTTGTGTAAAGAGAATCCAAGGCTGTAGCATATCCCTATAGCACCTTGGTGTGTCCAGATGACTTCTAGGGAGAGCAGGCTGACTAGGTGCAACCAGTTGTGGATGTGGGTGGAGAGGTGATCAACCCGCATAGGGAATTACAAACGAGGCAACCGGAGACGGCTTCCATGACGGCAGACGAGGCGCCGACTTCCTTCCGGAGATGGAGCCCGGTCTCCCGTTGGTAGGTGATGTTCATCGGCGCATCCTCCAGGAACTTAGGGACTCCTCCGGTCATCCGGCTCCCTTAGATCTTTGGCAGAAGGTTCTTTGCGGCCCTCGTCTTGCTTCCAACTGGTGCGACAAAGGTTTCTTCCTCTGGCAGGGACACTAATGAACAAAGCCTTGTGTAAAGAGAATCCAAGGCTGTAGCATATCCCTATAGCACCTTGGTGTGTCCAGATGACTTCTAGGGAGAGCAGGATGACTAGGTCCAACCAGTTGTGGATGTGGGTGGAGAGGTGATCAACCCGCATAGGGAATTACAAACGAGGCAACCGGAGACGGCTTCCATGACGGCAGACGAGGCGCCGACTTCCTTCCGGAGCTGGAGCCCGGTCTCCCGTTGGTAGGTGATGTTCATCGGCGCATCCTCCGGGAACTTAGGGACTCCTCCGGTCATCCGGCTCCCTTAGATCTTTCGCAGAAGGTTCTTTGCGGCCCTCGTCTTGCTTCCAACTGGTGCGACAAAGGTTTCTTCCTCTGGCAGGGACACTAATGAACAAAGCCTTGTGTAAAGAGAATCCAAGGCTGTAGCATATCCCTATAGCACCTTGGTGTGTCCAGATGACTTCTAGGGAGAGCAGGATGACTAGGTCCAACCAGTTGTGGATGGAGAGGTAATCCACCCGCGTCGGGAACTCCGAACAAGGCACCGGGAGACGGCTTCCATGAAGGCAGACGATGCGGCGACTTCCTCCCGGAGCTGGAAAGCGGGCTCCCGTCGGTTTGTTTTTCATCGCCGCATCCTCCAGGAGCTCCTCCAACCATCCGGCTCACTCAGATCTCTGCCAGAAGGTTCTTTGGCGGCCCTCGTCTTGCTTCCAACTGGTGAGACAAAGGTTTCTTCCTCTGGCAGGGACACTAGTGAACAAAGCCTTGTGTAAAGAGAATCCAAGGCTGCAGCATATCCCTATAGCACCTTGGTGTGTCCAGATGACTTCTAGGGAGAGCAGGATGACTAGGTCCAACCAGTTGTGGATGTGGGTGGAGAGGTGATCAACCCGCATAGGGAATTACAAACGAGGCAACCGGAGACGGCTTCCATGAAGGCAGACGAGGTGGCGACTTCCTCCCTGAGCATGGACGCAGGCTCCCTTCGGTAGGTGATGTTCATCGGCTCTTTCTCCAGGAACTAATCCGGCAAATCCGGCTCACTTAGATATCTGCCAAAAGTTTCTTTACGGTCCTCGTCTTGCTTCTAACTGGTGAGACAACAGTTTCTTCCTCTGGCCGGGAGACTGGTTAACAAATCCTTATGAAAGGAGAATCCAAGGCTGCAGCTTATCCCTAAAACAGCACGGAGAGTCCAAACGATTTCTAGGGAGAGCAGGCTAACTAGGTCCATCCAGTTGTGGACATGGGTGGAGATGCGATCCACCCGCGTCGGGAACTCCAAACGAGGCACCGGGAGACTGCTTTCATGGTGGCAGACGAAGTGGCGACTTCCTCCCAGAGACACAACCGAGGCTCCCGTCGATGTTCATCGGCGCGTCCTCCAGGAACTTAGGAACTCCTCCGACCATCCGGCTCCCTTAGATCCTTGGCGGAAGGTTCTTTGCGGCCCTCGACTTGCTTCCAACTAGTGAGACATCAATTTCTTCCTCTGGCCGGGAGACTGGTTAATAAATCTTTGTGAAAGGAGAATCAAAGGCTGCAGCATCCCTAAAGCAACAAGGTTTTTCCAGATGACTTCCAGGGAGAGCAGGCTGACCAGGTCCAACCAGTTGTGGACGTGAGTAGAGAGGCGATTCACCTGCGTCGGAAATTCCAAATGCGGCACGGGAACACGGCTTCCATGGCGGCAGACGATGCGGCGACTTCCTCCCGGAGCTGGAAAGCGGGCTCTCGTCGGTTTGTTTTTCATCGCCGCATCCTCCAGGAGCTCCTCCAAACATCCGGCTCACTCAGATCTCTGCCAGAAGGTTCTTTGGCGGCCCTCGTCTTGCTTCCAACTGGTGAGACAAAGGTTTCTTCCTCTGGCAGGGACACTAGTGAACAAATCCTTGTGAAAGTAGGATCCAAAGCTGCAGCTTATCCCTAGAGCAGCACGGTGTGTCCAGATGACTTCCAGGAAGAGCAGGCAGACTAGGTTTAACCAGTTGTGGACGTGGGTGGAGAGGCGATTCACCCGCGTCGGGAACTCCAAACGAGAAACCGGGAGACTGCTTCCATGGCGGCAGACGAGGCGGCGACTTCCTTCCGGAGTATGGACGCAGGCTCCCTTCGGTAGGTGATGTTCATCGGCGCATCCTCCAAGAACTCAGGACCTCCTCCGTCCATCCGGCTCACTTAGATCTCTGCCAAAATGTTCTTTGCGGTCCTCGTCTTGCTTCAAACTAGTGAGACATTGGTTTCTTCCTCTGGCCGGGATACTGGTTAACAAATCCTTGTGAAAGTAGGATCCAAAGCTGCAGCTTATCCCTAGAGCAGCACGGTGTGTCCAGATGACTTCCAGGAAGAGCAGGCAGACTAGGTTTAACCAGTTGTGGACGTGGGTGGAGAGGCGATTCACCCGCGTCGGGAACTCCAAACGAGAAACCAGGAGACGGCTTCCATGGCGGCAGACGAGGCGGCGACTTTCTCCCAGAGCTGAAACGCAGGCTCCGGTCGGTAGGCGATGTTCATCAGCGCATCCTCCAGGAACTCCTCTGACCATCTGCCTCACTTAGATCTCTGAAAAAAGGCTGAGAAGCAAAGCAATGACTACACTTACACACTTACGGGGGGGGGGGGATCACAACGTTTGGAGTAAGACCGAGACTGCATTAAGAGTTAAGTGAAGGGAAGCTTGAGTAGTACGGTTGTTTTCAAAGGTCGTTGTTGGAACACGTTACAGCCATCAAGGCAAAGAGTTGTCAAGCAAGAGATGTTTTGCTTCTCTGCCGACTAGTTCACCCTTTGAGGGCGAGTTGCTAAATGTAGATATTTCTCAACACACGACTTGTGTCGCTTTGGTTTCACATTATAAGGAGCCTATGGGCATACGTAAATGCATTTTTTTGATACATTTGTCGATGAGACCGGGACATGCTGTAGGAGAAAAAATACTAACCAGAGTCTTGCATAATGTACAGTTGGCAAACATATTGTACCCCTCCTTCCCCTGTTCATGTTAAGTGACTGCTAGCCTTGAAGGCTACAAAGCATTTGAACGTTTTGCCCTGGTGTGAATAAGCTTAACGGTGTCTGCTCGGGCTTATTTAAATATAGATTCAAGTTTTTTATGATTGCCCGCCTTTGGACAATGGATTTTTCCCCTCATGAGACGCATATGTCGCCATCTCCAGACATGTTCTATTTAATTAAAAACCTTTTTGCAGCACGGGTAGGAATCCAATGGTAGGAGATTCTTTTAGAAAAACAATCAGCAACTTCACCACTTAAGAATTTCGATACATGTTATGATGATTTAGGGTGAGAAATATGGTGTGTGCCGCTTTTCTTAATTTCTCCCATGGAAGGGTTTTAAGTAATAGAGTCTTTAGCAGTAGGACGTTTAAATGCACAGTCAATGTGACTATGTCAGAATCCACTGCCCAAATTGAGAAATTGAATATCATTTAGAGCTTACTAAAAGGATTCTTCACAATATCAACGCAGTAAAAAGTCAATTACAAATTAATGCTAAGACATAACAAAAATTACATTTCAAATTTTTTGTACTGCATATTTTAATATTCTTGTTGAAAATAGATTGTAAAGAAACACCAATCAGTTCATCTATCGTCAGCTACCACACTCTTTACTGATGCATAAAAATTAAAATTATGTTTCATATTTTCAAATCAGCAAGTTTATTTGAAAAGCATTGAAGGTACGGTTGCGACTCTGAAAGCAACGCATACTATTTTTTCCCTTTTGACATTATGTGGCAAAATTATATTTCAGACTACAGTTCTTTTTTTACTTTTGGCAAAAACCATTCTTTGTAGAAGGAACCTTTCTGCATTTTCCTCTCACTGTATAAAAGCACTACTCACATGCTCTTAGCTCATTGGAATGAGAACATCAAGATTTTTCCATGTGTTTTCCCCATTATCCAAGTTTCCCATGATTTTCTTGGAGTTAAAACACAATGAAATTCGAAGATTTGAGAATTTCTATTTTGCTTATACGCCTGTTTGTTTTATTTTTCTTCAAGTAGCTAATGACTTTTGTTAAAATATTTCCAAACAATTCGTGTTTTAAAACCAAACACAAGATAGGTTTACTGCAAGTTTTGGTATTACGGTTCGATTTTCAGTAGTTGTCACTTTGTTCTCTCCTATTTCAAAACAATGCATATCATGACTATGTGTTGGGTAGAGGAACAATTAAGAAGGGATGGGGATAAATAAGTTTGTTCTAAAGTAAGGTGATTAAGCCCTTTTCCAAGAACAGTTGGGAATTTTTCCGGCAGTGTCCCCACTTTTATGAATCCGAATTTACTTCAATTGTAAATAAGTTTATTAATAAATAAGTAAATAAATGAATTCATCTATGAACTTATTAGTAATTGAAAAATTGAACAAATAAATGATATTATGCATTAGTGAACAAATGGTTTTGTAATGCATAAATGAATGTGAATAAATTCGTTAGAAAATAAATTGCCACTTAAATAAATAAATGAATTTAAGAATTTTTGACCAAATTATTTGTCGACTATGAACAAATAAAGAATGGACGCTCCAACTTGACTCAATAGCATGGATAACGATAAAATAGTTTGCAATAAATGAATACAAATAAATATATAGTGTGTCTAATTTTTTAGCCCCCTTTTTTTTGAAGGTCCCTTTACTCTTAGAGACTCAAACCAAATCATTTTTACTGATTCTGCGTTCGAAAGCAGTTATTACGACCACATAAACTCGATAATAAGGAATACAATCATCTCTTCAACTTATTTCAAGTCTTGTGAAATTAGTTATTACATTTGCACTCTTTGTACATTACAATAATAAATTTTAACCGCACAGTAAAGAAAGAGAACTTCCCTTAGTCTACGATACGGGACCTATAGTAGGCGTTTGAGTGGTATATACCTAACCCTCAAACTTACGCTTCATTAAGAATGAAGCGTTGCACTTCAAGGAATAAACAACAATATCAAAATAACATAAATAAATGCTTCAAATAATAATTATGTGTTTGTAGCCATTTGTAAACATTTTTACATTTTGTGTTTAAAAAATCTGTTTTAATAAACTGAATTTGCTCTAAAGATAAACTTGACATTCAGTCAAATGCAGTTTATAAGAAATACGTAAAATCTTTCGAGGTCAAATAAGAACTCATGCATTGTGAAATCAACTAGCTCCTTTTTCACTAAGCTTGTTGAAAATAGGACATGAAAATAAGATTAAAAAAACTTTTCTAAACGTCCCTTTTCCCTACTCTACCAGTTTCAAGGTAATGGAATCTTTCTGCTTACATCACACATAATGAAGGAGGCTAACTCTTAGTCCTGAAATACTAAATTTTCGTGCAGGAAAAAATTAATGAAATTGCAAGTTTCAGTAATTCACTTGGTGTTGATCGTATGTTCGTGTAAAACAGCCCCTTGCAGAAAATGATTCAGGTGCTTACATTAATTAACATAAAAATCAACCCTTGCATAACTTGTACTATTTGTAAGTTCATACCAAAACAGTCAAAAGGCTCACATTTTTACGTAATATTTTAAATTCATTAGTTTATTCATGGGTCGATTTGCGCAAAGGATTTTGCAATTGTTGAAATTTTGCTGTTTCAATGTTAGTAGTGCAGTCATACGTGTGCCCACAGGGGGCAACAGAGTCCCATGGTTACCC
The DNA here is from genome assembly GCF_026930045.1 of Uloborus diversus. Classification (NCBI taxonomy): domain Eukaryota; kingdom Metazoa; phylum Arthropoda; class Arachnida; order Araneae; family Uloboridae; genus Uloborus; species Uloborus diversus. The sequence continues at coordinate 30,099 of NW_026558613.1, forward strand.
TTATAGACTCAAGCAATTATCAATGTACACCGAAAAGTACTGCATTTGTTCGTTCGTCTATCGCTACCGGCTGCAAAAGCAGAAAAGGAGACTAAAGTGAGTGAATTTGACCTTTTTAACTAGCGTAACGTAATACTTCTTTTGGCTTTGAAAACTGAATGTCAATCCAGAGGCTAATGCATCCCGCATACCAACTTATGACCTCAGGAAAAATTTTGCCTTCAGAAGCGGGGTCCGTGTCCAATTATGGACGTGAGTTTCCAACATATGAACACCAAAACTTTTGGCTCCTGATGGGAAAACTTAGTTTCTCACGGTAGCCTAATTTTTTTGTTCCTGATACCAGCTTCAACCTGCAGATTGATAGTTCTGGGGGCTCTGCATCCCTCTTTTTGACCCCCTTCGCGAATGGACTGTCACCCATTTTTTTTGCACAAAGTTCATAAGAATTTAACACTTTTCAGTCTTTGCTGAGGATTATCATGCTTTTCATGTAAGAAAAACATATAAAGATTTACTCGTCACTACATGTGTCATTTAAAAAATGCAAAGAATTAATTTCGCAATGAAATTTTGACCATTCAAGCAGTTTGAAAGCATCAAAATATAGCATAATTTTTTTTTCAAACGAAGTACAATGAAGAAAATTAGTCTTTTAATGTATGACCATTTTTACACCTATTTGGTTTTAGTCAGCGCTTGCTCCTGTCACACGCCTACTCTTAACATCCGAACTTTCCAGTGCTGTGTAATAATTGCATAATCTAATTGAACAGATCTCTGAAATGAATGCAGTTTTAAACATTTCCTCAAAAACTGCAAGAGTTCTGAGTCATTCTGTGACACGAAATGGGTGATACCATTGCTCAGGCACTTGAAGCAATCATTCACAATGTATCTGATATGAAAGTGAAAGCAGGAGGCAAATTCAATTCACAAATAAAAATTGCAACTTTATTCCCTGCTTGCACATTAATTCCATTAACTTCATCGCAAAAGCAGTTTTACCCTTCTAAGCTAAATTTGCATATTTATAACGACAACTAAAATGAATCTTTTTACTTTTAGTCGACATAACAAGTCACCGCTTGAAAAAAAATTCAACAGAGCAATTAGAGTTGGGTTTAAAATGGTCATACATGAACTTCTGCTAAGAAAAAGTAGTACTTTGAATAATGTTGCTACCGAGGACGGATCTAGCATCTGGTACTGGAAGAATCATCATTAATACATGAATATACAAATAGAAAGGGGGTCGCAAACTCGATATTCGGGCATAAATAGAGAATCTGAGACTTTCTCATGGTTATTTCTCAAAATCAAAGTCCGGATGCAGATTTATGCTATGTTTGGTCACGTTAAAGAGGGGGAGTGCCATGACCCCCACGATCTACCTCAATGATCTGCGCTTTGCTGCTGCAACCCCAGATTATTTTTTTCCACGGATTAAAAAGGCAAGCTTAACTGATTTACGTATTACCATGTTATTTTTTAATCCAAGGACTAAAAAGCTTCACTTCTCGCAGAAAACGAAGAAAATCTATGAAATTGAAGAATATTTCAATTAAATCTTGACCAAAAAAAATGGACTTACAGCTTGACACTCTAAAAACAGTACTAAAATGGTAACTAAATGTCCTTTGTGTCGAATTGCGAAAACTAAAATTACGCAACGTATGTCTTCTGACAACATCTTTGCTCGAATGGACTCCCTAATCCGGAAAATCTCAAAAAGGAGCAAGATAAAATAACTTTCGTTCTGCTCTGAAAATGTTTAATACAACTCTAGTCAACGTTGTTCCAGTGAGTGTCAATTAACAAAGCTCACTTAAGAGAAAACTTCGCTCTGATTGACTACGGAACTCGTCCAATTGAAAAGAAAAATTTCTTGCCATACATTGAACATTACAATTTCCCTTGCAGTGAGTAGCGGCAACATTATTGATGAGTTTGAGCCAAGGGTTCATCGGAAGAAGATACTTCCGTCAATCGAAGATGTAGACTTGTGTTTTTCATTATTTTGTTTTTTTCTAAAATATCATTAAAAACTGAATGCTTTCAATTTTTAAACGTTATTCAAGTCAAAAAAATTGAATTATTTCAAGTGCCCACTTTATTTTTACAGTTAACATGTCAATTCCTTTACCAACGTTTAAGTACATGAATAACTTTTAAATATTAGCTCTGTTATGGGAGAAGTTTTTTGTGCTCGACTCATTGTAAGATTATTTTTCACACTAGTGCTATTTTTATTGGCCACAGATGAATTAAGAAAAAAAAGTTTTCTAAAGCTAAGGAGGTCAAACATTTTCCGTTAACGAACTAACAATAGCGTCGCACTTTTCTGCCGCTGAAACGCATAAACAGGAAAAGAAAAGTTCTGTACTAGGTTGATTAATCTGTAACATGTTTTACATTTTAGATTTTTCAATTTTATGCTCTAATTCAGGATAACTATCAGTCAGAACACTTGGCATGTTTTCAAAAACTTTCGTCAAACTAATCAAAACAAAGTGCTTATCTGCTTCTCACACTTTGCTAGACTCAATATTTGGGTAAGAAATAATGTTTAATTACTAAGCCAAACGATTAAACAAGACAAGGTTGCAGTTAAAAAAAAAACCCGCCTAGTAATGAAATAAAGTATAAAGTAATTCGTTGAATACAAGTTATCAAGTATTATGAAAAGGTTCATCCGAATGGAAAATCAAAAATATAAGGAGAGAAAATGACAACAGATATTTAGTCAATTTAGCATGTTTCACTTTATGACAATGACTTTTAATTCACTTTAATTTTGCATGACTAGGCACAAGTATGGGAGTAATTTAACTCATATTCTCTGGTACCGTATGAGTCAATAACAGTGCTGTATCAAATAAATAAGAGGTTAATTTATTATTACACTGCCAACACTTTACATTGCAAAATACCGATCGCTGCTATCAAGTTATTTTAAGCTTGTTTCCTAGAATAAGAAGTTATTTCGTGCCATTATGATTTGTGCGGAAAGCAAATCCGAAATTTGTGAAAAGTCGTCCCAAAAAAAAATCAAAAATTTACACAATTAAAGATTTTGGAAAGTCTGAAAAATATTGTGTAAATTTTTCAGTATTTTCTAATGTTAGTGACAAGGTGTAAAAGGTTGAAATGTACTTAAATTCCCGGAAATATGCAGTTTATTTTTTTAATAAAAATATAAAGAGGGTGGAAAAACCTATTGATGTAAAAAAATAAAATTAAATACAGTGAGTGCTAAGGCTAGGTATGAAAAATGAAATCGAGAATTTCTTTTCCTATTGCTTTTATTTATTTTTGGGAACTTTAAAAGTTTTTCAAAAATAGTTAAATACTATGGCAAGTAAAAGTGAATTCTTTTTTCAGAATTCCTTCGTGTGCCGTGACATTTTCAGTCCACATTTGTGAAACTTTATTAAGCGTGACACAATGTAAAAAACAATTTATTCATTTCAAAATAATATTTTGAAACACTTTTTTACTACTACTGCTATTTTAATCCCATTTATTGCTAAGAACTTAGTAGAAATATTGTTAGTGACTATTTAAAATTTTAAAACTGCATGCTGTTTTAAAATTTGCTTGAAATTGTACTTACTGATAAGAAGAAATTAAGACATTACTTGTTCACCGTTTAAAGAGACATATATACATAGGGAAACAAAATTAACCAATATTCCTGCTAATTTTTGAAAACAGGAATAATAATTTCTAATAATTAACTATTAAAGAAAATAAAACAATTATAATAAATGTAATGAATTAAAAACAGTTGTTCTGATTATGATTTGATAGAAAGATAATGTGGACCGATAAAAAGGAGCCTGAACTTGAGAATGTTCATTTCTTTTTTAGGAGTACACTAAAAATGAAAATGTGTTTTGGGCTCTCTTCGCGAAAGTATTCCGAAGGTAGCTCAAATGCAATTCATGTCAAAGCACTTCCTTTTTCAGTTCCTAAGGGGAAATAAACATTCTAAAGGTCAGCCATTATCTTATCCGAGTCGTAAGTTAAAAAGTGCTCGAAAGTTTGTTAATTCTACTTTTTCTTTGATTCTGTCCAAAATATGACACAATTTCAGTTAAAACAACAGATTTAGGAATTGAAAAAATTTTAGGTTTTCATAATTCTTGAACTGGAAAATTGTACTCTATTACCTAACCTTTGCTAAAATTATTTCGACACTAGAATTCACATTCAGTGAAACTGGAAAAAAATGTACAAATAAAACAAAAAAACATTAATTATACTATCCCTGTAAACTACTTAAGTTTCGCTAATGTTAAAGTGCATTTAAAAACACTTCAATAAAGCTTTAAAAAATTAACAGTTAAAGAATTAGTTTAAGTTGAAAAAAAAAAAAAATATGCATTGCTGTTATACATCAGTAAAAAAGTATCAAAACATATTGCAATTGTTCATACGAACTCTGATGCAGTTGATTTACAGTAGCAATTATAAAATAAAAATTGCATTTTTTTAAAGAATAGTATATCAGAGACATTTTGCAAAAAAGCTGAACATATCCAGAGAACAAGAAGCAATCTGAGGTACTAAGTTACAACAATAAGTCTAGTAAGAGTACAGATTTTGCAAAACATAAGTTCTACAGTGGAATCAGTCCATTTTGTTTTAGTTTAAGTTTTCTTAGAGGAACATGACACAAATGTTTTCAGACATCGTAAAATTTCAATTCTAACACATAATGCTCATAATACAAACATATTTGACAAACATGTATTTTTCAAGTCACAGCTCAATCAATTCTAACGTATTACAGGAAACTCGGACACTAAAGCACCATTCACTTTTAAAGTTTCAACATTACTTCAGTTCAGCATTATTAGAGATGTCACTGGAAATGAAGTTTCCAAGGCCAGGCTGAGAGAGGTACACAGACGACAGCTTTTACGTGGTATCTTAGTAAGAATGGAGTGAAGCATATTTTGCTCACTACAGCACTCCAACAACGGTATGGCCGCAAGCCTCAGGGAAGTAAGTAACCGGCAGTCCAGAGAGGCAGAGTTGTTGGAAGTCTCTTACTGAGTCTTCAGACTCGAGACCTCATCACTTCAGGTTAGAATAAAGTTCTTTCCAACCTGCGATGAAGTTTTCACAGCCAGACTGAGAGAGATACACAGACGACAGCTTTTACGTGGTATCTCAGTAAGAATGGAGTGAAGCATATTTTGCTCACTGCACCACTCCAACAATGGTATGGCCGCAAGCCTCAGGGAAGTAAGTAACCGGCAGTCCAGAGAGGCAGAGTTGTTGGAAGTCTCTTACTGAGTCTTCAGACTCGAGACCTCATCACTTCAGGTTAGAATAAAGTTCTTTCCAACCTGCGATGAAGTTTTTACAGCTAGACTGAGAGAGATACACAGACGACAGCTTTTACGTGGTCTCTCAGTAAGAAGTGAAGCATATTTCGCGCTCGCTCACTACACCACTCCAACAGTGGTATAGACGCAAGCCTCAAGGAAGTACGTACTCGGCAGTCCAGAGAGGCAGAGTTGTTGGAAGTCTCTTACTGAGTCTTCAGACTCGAGACCTCATCACTTCAGGTTAGAATAAAGTTCTTTCCAACCTGCGATGAAGTTTTCACAGCCAGACTGAGAGAGATACACAGACGACAGCTTTTACGTGGTATCTCAGTAAGAATGGAGTGAAGCATATTTTGCTCACTGCACCACTCCAACAATGGTATGGCCGCAAGCCTCAGGGAAGTAAGTAACCGGCAGTCCAGAGAGGCAGAGTTGTTGGAAGTCTCTTACTGAGTCTTCAGACTCGAGACCTCATCACTTCAGGTTAGAATAAAGTTCTTTCCAACCTGCGATGAAGTTTTCACAGCCAGACTGAGAGAGGTACACAGACGACAGATTTTACGTGGTCTCTCAGTAAGAATGGAGTGAAGCATATTTTTAAGTCTCTTACTGAGTCTTCAGACTCGAGACCTCATCACTTGAGGTTGGAAGAGAGTCCTTTCCAGACTGTGTTGGAGGCGAAGAGAATGTAGCCTCTCCGGAGGCTTGTCATCACAATAACTGATGGATGTGATCTAGCTGCGGCTTGATCGTGAATTTTAGTTGAAATTAGTCGGGGAACTTGCATGACTCCTGAAGAACCTTGTACCCGATCATAATGAGGTAACTACTATGGTGCTTTAGTGCCACAAACATTATCTTACAAAGCAATGCAGAATACAAAAGGCAAAATTTGAGAAATACTGCAGATGCATAGGTTTAGAAAGTAAACTATTTTATTAATTTTTTGTGCCATTTAGTTTTGTTAATCGTATACTTAATATTTTCTCAATCAGCGTTTTTTTTTCTTTGCCAGACTAATCCAATGTAAGTGTTGAAAATTAAAACCTTGAAAGATAGTGATAGAACAAGTATGCTAAAAATGATCGTTTTCAAGTTATACTTCAATTTAAGAATTTATTAAAGTTAGATGCTTAAATATATATTTTAAAGATTATCTGATAATTCAAAAAAGTTATGGCTTTTTGAACTTTTCTCTACTTTTCTTTTTAGAAAAAGATTGCATTACTTTTAAATCTATGGTTTTTTCCACCGTAATGAGATTCTTAGATAAAAGAAACATGGCAGTTTAACAAATTAAAAGACAACATGTGGAAAAAAATTAATCTAATTTTTCATCCTATTTACCCAGAACAAGGGTTTTTTTTTTTTCCTCTCTCTCTCTTTCAGACAACTTTAAAATAATAAAATTCATAATATTTAAAAAAAGAAAATCAAGGGAAAGAATTAATAAAGTCAAACAAGTGCATTAAAAATTATAAAACAGGAAAATTATATTTCAATCGCACTAAACTTGATTTTAGCTCAAAAACATCAAAAAATTTAAATAAAATTTTTAAAACTCAAGCAGTTGTCTTCCAGAGAACGAAATAGCATTTTCCTAGTATTCGGCACTACTTAAGACATGTGCACAAACCTCATGGTATTGCAATATTAATGATAACTATATCTATGAAATTTACATCCTAATAAAACTTCACATATCAACAAGGTCACAGCAGAAAGTAATAGCAGTTTAACAGATTACAAATAAATTTTAAAACATTTTCAAAGGAGAGCACCATTTTTTTTTTCTTTTTTTTACATTTTTTTTCTTTTTTTTTCAATTTTTTTTCTTTTCTTTATTTTTTTCTTTTCTTTTTTTTATGTTTCTTTTTTTCTTTTCTTTATTTTTTTCTTTTCTTTTTTTGATTTTTCTCTTTTTTTTTGATTTTTTTCTTTTCTTTTTTTTTCTTTTTTTTCTTTTCTTTTTTTGTTTTTTATTTTTTTTTTATTTTTTTTCTTTTCTTTTTTTTTTCTTTTTTTTTTTTTTTAAATATTTTTTTTGGTGCTCTCTAACAAGTAGTTACATTCAGAATGGGGAGCTTTAGTACATTAGCAATGCATAATAGTTTAATTTTAGAATGTTTGACATTTCTTAAGGAGACAATGATACCTTTGAAACTTTTTTTCAATGTGTTAAACAATTTTAACTGATGTAATTCTGATATCACAGAAGATTATCATAAAAAAAAAGGTTTAAAATTAAAAAAACTAACATTTGAGTTTACTTTTTAAAATCTTTAATAAACAATTAAATTCACACCATCAAATAAACTTCTGATTTAAATAAAGGTTTAAAAAAAATTCTTTAGCTCTTTATCAAATGCATGTAAGTTTTTTTGGACATAACGTGCAATTTTCCAGTTACTTATGAAGAAAATCGTCCATGACTAGTTCTGATCTTCAATCAAAAGTAGTAACAGTACAATCATTTTACATATTAGCAGCAACAGGTATTGGTTAATTTCATTTCATGTTTGCTCCCAAGTTTGAGCTTTACAAATGACTAAACATACCTTAAACAGTGAAACAAGTTCGGTATTTCAATAGAAAAGTAAATTAATATTTAACATAAGAAAGACATTAGTAGAATTTAAGTTCTGTAAAATTGATAATTTTCGAGAAAAGGTTTTGGCTTTAAAACTGGCATTCTCAGGAAAAGAGGCGATAATGACAAATTGATTATCAAGCAAAGATAAAGCTGCAATATCGTAAATGGGATAAAAATAGTCAATTTAATGTTTGTGGAAAAGTAAAAATGTAATAACATTTTAAAGGTTTGGCATTTCGTTGTAAAAAGAAAAGGATTATGCTTTCGTCACCAAAAAAAAAAACCCTCCAAATATCTAAATGATTACAATCTTTATCAGATTTCCGCTATTTTACACAACAGAAAGAAGTATTGTATTCAAACGTAATCCTTTGAAATTTTTGTTTAAATTTCTAAAAATAAATCAATGTAAAAGGAATGTTTGTAACTGATTTAATTACTATATATATACATACATAACATTCTTTACTAGTTAATAAGCAAGATTTGCTCTAACACAAATGAAACTCTTTTGATACAGCACAGAGATGACAGTACGAACCCAGAACGTCAACTTGAACTAAAATTTGATGAAAATTTTGAGCTAGTACATTTAAGTGTACTTGTAAACAAGTCTTCGTCGAAAATTGTTTGAATGTGGAGCTTGAACGCTAAGTTTTCCTCCTTTAAAAAAAAAAAATTGTTTACTGACATTTATTATTTACTTCAGCATTAACGCCATTCACATAGTGCTAAATTTAGTAAGTGTTCATTTCTGTAACTAAAGTAAAAGTTAACCCCGAAAAATTTGTGAATAACGCTTTGATTTATTTGCTATTTTTGTTTAATAACTTGATTAGCTTAGATAATTCGCATTGAATGGATGAACACAAGTCTATTGGATTGAAAAGTGCTTTAGTGTTTCCTACTTTAAAATTTAAGTTTTTCTTAAAGCATTTCCTTATTTCGAGTACAACCCTGCCGCAAGGGAAAATTTGCGATTGCAATAATGTAAAATACTAGCTATTACAGATATTCAGATATTTATCAATAAATTATCGCCTTCAAGTTTTCCACTTTTGTGACTAAATTACCAAGTAAATTACAAGCCCCAAGGTACGGTTTATCCAGAAAGAGAAACAATTTTAATTCCTAAGAAAATGAGATTCTTCCAGTGCAGAGCAAAAAAAAGGGGGACTTTGGTAACTCAAATAATCTTTGACTTTGATAAGTCAAAAAGCAAACCTTTGAGATCCGACTAAACAGTGAAAATCCCCGGGCATCCAGAGACTGCAGGTGAACACTTGTCCCTGCAGTTTCGCCCTTATTAGGGCTCATCAGTCCGGAATAGCCCCAGGATAATGCAAAATAAACCAAAAAAAAAGTTAAACCAACTTGGTTTAACTAACTAAAACATCAATCATCTCCAAATTCTTTTAACATTTGCTCGAAATGAAATTCATTGGATGGAGACGTGACACGACTGCACTTGGGCATTCGGGGGCTTTCGGGGCCGTGCCCTTGGTCCACGGGAGCTTTGAAGGAACTGCCTGCAGACCATAAAGGAGACTTTGAAGGCTGTGTCCTCATCCTTATGGCGATATTTAGGGACTGTATCCCCATCCTATTGGTGAATTTCAGGGGATGAGTGTTTAATTTACTGAGACTTTTAGAACCGTGACCTCAACGTAATGGAGTTTTAGAGGACTCGTGCCTCTACCCGATTGGGAATGCGTCCTTAAATTTTCTGGGGGTTTCAGAGAGACTGTATAGAGACTGAACTAATCGTCCGTCACATCAACAACACATAATTCAACGTTACACAGTAGCAACTCATCATCGGTTAATGTATGCCTCCTACCCATTTCTACGAACAATCGCTTCTTCATCCAGTAATTATTCGTTTATATACATGCATTTGAACAATCATTAGTTCTTCATTCACATGCATTTGTTCTTTCATTTACATGCAATTCGAACAATCACTTAATCGATCTTTCATTCACATGCAACAGAACAATCATTTGTTTTTTCATCCACATTGCCTGCAATTAGTTATTTAATCATTTACTCATTTTCATTCACATTCAGAAGTCACATTCAAACATTCTTCAGATTAATGTGACAAAAGAATGTGATCGAGTGAATAAATAGCTGATCAAATGCAGTGTAAGTGAAAAATCAAATAAATAATTGTTACGTTGTTGTGGATGAAAGAAGAATCAAACTGTTATGTAAAAAAGCGGTCAGAAACTTTGTACAATGAGACGAGTAAGATTAAGGCAACGCATATACTTGTACAAATAAAACAATTAAAAAGAATTTTAAAAACTCTGCAAACAATTGTTTCGAGGTTATAAAAGCAATTCCCTTCATCAGTGCAAAATGAAAAATGGATCAGTAAGTCCGATAACGGACAAGTGAACGAGATCAAGACGAGAATGAGTAAATAAACTGGAAAAGGTCAGAACGGGAAACGATACTTCATGAAAAATTGCCTTGGACATCTACAAAAGGCAAAGAGTCTTAAAGGAAAGATTTCCAAAAACTAGGGGAATAGTTTGTGCTCGACAAATCATTAACTACAGTAGAATTTTTCTGCTAGTAGTAAGATTCCAAAAAATCTAGATTGTATGAGAAAGAACAACCATGAAGAATAACTTAAATTTTACAAAATTGTATTATCTAAAATGGGACTTTCTTGAGTTTACTACTGTCTCTAACCAAACCAGACATCCTAATTTCAAAGGAAAAACAGTATATTTCTGCAAAAATTTGACATTTCAACAAATAAAAGAATGAATGAATACAATTTATTAGTCCTTAATAGTTTACCGACAATATTATTACAGTCTAATTTACTGAATGCATTTCGTATAAAACTGAACAATGAGTGCTCTGCATTTTCCATGAATGAGTGCTTAAAATTTTGATGAGATATCCATAGTTTTATTTCTACATTTTGAACTGTGGTACCGTGCTCGTTTATGCTTAATTTTTTGTTGTCTATCACTTTTATTCGTGCGTTATATATACATTTTTTTTACTAATTTTTTTTTCTGGTTGAGAGAGAATTATTTTTACTCGTTATTTTTCACATTTAAATTTCAAACGAATTTCAGCCTGCTAGTGCTTTTCCACTTACTTCATGTAAGATCCAGACATTAATTAAGCAAAGTTTAAACATGACATAAAACCTGCATCGATTCAATATTGAAGCTTAAAAATTTCATATTTCAAGAGTTTGGTCTCTTGGCATTTCATTATGGAAGAGCAGCTAGTTCCCAGTAATAGTTCCCACAAACTATCCAATTCAAGTCCTTTTAAACAATGTAATCCAAGAGTATATAAAGTTGCTGTTAAAGCATATTTTTCTTCTAATATTGCATTCATTGTTAACATGAATATGCCAAATATGTTACAGCTTCAGTAAGGACATTCCATATATGCTTCAATATCAATTCTTCGATCAAATTTTCAAATACTTGAAGTACTGTTGCGCTTAGTATGTGGTGTTGGTGTCCCATTTTCTTTCGAAATATCACTTTGATTGTCTTTCTCCGTAGTTAGTTCCTACTTGAGAAACTTCCAAAAACCTTTCTTTGCGAACTTTATAATTTAAAACTTTAAAGGTTATTCAAGTTCCCTTTTAAAAATATCCTAGCGTATCCTTATCTTTTCCTAGAAAATTTATTTTTTGTAAGATAATAAAAGTCAGCATATCGATGAGAAAGACCAGCAAATTTCAGAGGCAGAGCACTTCCAAGGTAATGTTTACTTGCATTTTACCATCTAATGCTTCTTCATTAGCAGGCAAAAACACATCTTCACTACTCAAAATCAAAAGACTTTCGTTATTCTTGCAAGAAGATGCTGGCATTGATGAAGTGTTTCGATTTTGAGTACTTGAAAATGAACATTACTATAATAATGCTCCGATAATCGCTGGTTCTTGTCATCTCAAAAGTGATGATAAACTATCCGACAAAGAAATAATTATTCTATGAAAAGAAATACATACTGAAGGAAATTTTAAAAAGAGATCGGTACTAACATTGAAAATTATGAAGTTGACGAAAGGATGAGGTTCTGAATGACGCTCATATAGGAACAAAAGACGGTTTCTGAAAGAATTTAGGAACCCAACACCACATACTAAACGCAGCGTTAGCCACAACAGTTCTTCAAATGCTTGAAGACTTGTTATAAATGGGTACAGAAAAGCAGAAGAAAATGAACTGAAGAGGAAACATATCGGCGAAAGCGATTGGAATAACAGAAATATATGCTGCTATATAAATTGAATCACGTAAAATACACTCCGCATGAGGACGTAGTAACTCCTTCGTAGTTAGTTCCCATTTGAGAGACATCCAAAACCCTTTCTTAGTCAACTTTAAAATTTCATGTTAAATCCGTTTCCTTTTAAAAATCTCCTAGCGTATGTGTATCTTTTCCTGGAATATTTATTCTTTGTAAGATAATAAAAATCAGTATAGCGATAAGAAAGACCAGCGGTTTTCAGAAGCAGAGCATTTCCAAGGTAATGCTTACTTGCATTTTACCATCTAATGCTTCCTCATTAGCAGGCAAAAACACATCTTCACTACTCATTATCAAAATACTTTCGTTATTCTTGTCAGAAAGTGCTGGCATTGAAAGTGTTTCGATTTTGAGTACTTGAAAATGAACATTACTATAATAATACTCTGAGAATTGCTGGTTCTTGTCATCTCAAAACTGATCATAATCTGACAAAGAAGTTATTCCATGAAAAGTAATACATACTGAAGGAAACTTCGAAAAGAAATTGGTACTCACATTCAAAGTTGGAAATTATGAAGTTAACAAACGGATGAGGTTCTGAATGACGCTCAAATTAGAACAAAAGTCGATTTTTGAAGGAATATAGGAACCCAACACCACATACTAAACGCAGCGTTAGCCACAACAGTTCCTCAAATGCTTGAAGACTATAGATAAACGGGTACAGAAAAGCAAAAGAAAATTAACTGAAGAGAAAACTTATCGGCGAAAGAGATTAGAATAAGAATATATGCTGCTATATAAATTTAATCACGTAAAATATACTCTGTATAAGGACATAAACTGCATAGCGTGTGATCAAAGGATTAGGAGCCATCACTTTTCTAGAACATGATGCCAAGAGATCAAGTTTGTGAAATAATAAGATTTTAAATAATGAGCTTTGACAAAATCCGCTCAGGTTTTGTGTGCTGTTTTGGACCTTGCTGAAAATCAATGCCTGGGTTCAATGTAAAACTGTAACTGGAAATTCTATCAGTAGGTGGCAAATCATTTGAGACTTTTTGCTGAATAGCGAGAAAAAAAAATGGTCACTCCCGAAAGAAAAATATGGTACATAGTAATAAAAAAAGTGACCGAAAGCACAGTTCGATATGCGGAAATAAAACAAAAGATATCCGTTCACAATGTAAAGCACTCATTTGTATAAAATGTACAAAACATGAAACGAGTTTTTTTTTGCACAACGCATTCAGTAAATCAGTTGTGATAAAAAGCTTCTTTTCTGCAGGTGCACATGTCATTAATTTGTCAGTTATTTGAATCACTAAATCTTATGACCTAGGTTATATCGCCCTTTCGGACATATCCTGATTTTTCTTGTCTCTTGCCAAGAAGCGATATAACGAGGGATTACTGTACTGCTGTCCTACTCAATTAAGAAAATGTATGCCACAATTTGTTCGCGATATTTTACAAAACTCAAAGCATGACATTTTGAGCAATACAATTTTCTAAACAGTTATAGTTGATTTCTATTTTTTTTAAATCGATCATTTAATGTAAATGCTGAGAAATATCGATTACTACTTTTAAAACAATGTTTCAGTGAATTATATTTGGCTCTTATGCATATCTTATTGCTTCACAAACTGTCGCGCTGCTCCCGATTCTTACTGTTTCTAAATATTTCCCTCCAAAACCTTTTTTGCCATGACATTTTTTTCCTTGGTGAAGATGTCCTCAGATATTTAATTGCAGATCATTTCCAGTGCTGGACGCTTAGTTTTTTTTACCCATTCAGTCTGTATTTCTCCTTCACTTGTCCGTTGTCGGACTGTAATCCATTTTTTTTTTTTTTTGACACTGATAAAGGAGTTTACTTTTTTAAAACTTGCAACAGCTGTTTGCAGCGTTTGTTCTAGCTGTTTTTATTTGTACATTTATCTACACGTTGTCAGAATTTCACTCATTTCAATGCATAAAGCTTGCCTTTTAAGGCAACAGTGTGATAGTTCATTAATTCACTTTCAACACAACAATCATTTATTTGATCATTCACTCACAGTTCATTTGATTAACTATTTATTTACTCTATCACATTCAGTTGCAACATTTGAAAATATCATGATAATTTTCAAAAATCTGATATTTCGATCTACATCCGATATTTTCAAACAGCGCCAACTTAAGTTATTAAATAATAAATACTTCCTCAAACAATGTTGTTAGTATACTTATGCTTTTATAATACATCAACTTTAAATTTAATGTTTCTTCATTATTTATATTCATAAATATACAATTTATAAAAAAAAATTACATACTAAGAATGGTATTTAAAAATAAATGATATTTACAACCATTTGTAAAATGTAATAGTTAAATCTATTAAATATAAATTTAACATAATTGATACATTTCTATTAATTTTAATTGAATTACTGAAGCATAATATGTTTTACTCATTTGTTCTTTGGTTAACTACTTTTACCAATTTTATGTATTTCAGAAATAAAAATATGCATTGGTCAGTACACATTCATAAGATTTTCCTTTTTTTGTGACCAACTTTTAACTCCCATTAAAACATTTTTAATTAAAATAGTTTCATTACTAATAATTTTATGAATATAAAATAGAAGGAATATTATAATATTAACATTATATAAATGATACATCAATCTGCTTTTTAAATATAGCATATTAATTTTGGTTATTTATAATATTGAAAGAATATTAATTAATATGATTCATACATATAATCTATGTATTGCAAATTTTGTACTTCAAGAAATAACTATCAAAACTATCATGATCTTTTCAAAATAAATATCATATATATATCAGAATATATATCGGCAAACACTGTACTTGTCACACTCATTTGACAAATGATTGACTATGACTACTGAATGTGAATGAAAATGAGTTAATGAATAAGTAACTGTATGAAGGTTTTCTGAATGAAAGAACAAATAAATGATTGTTCTGTTGCATGTGAATGAAAGATCGATTAAGTGATTGTTCGAATTGCATGTAAATGAAAGAATAAATGCATGTGAATGAAGAACTAATGATTGTTAAAATGCATGTATATAAACGAATAATTACTGGATGAAGAAGCGATTGTTCGTAGAAATGGGTAGGAGGCATACATTAACCGATGATGAGTTGCTATTGTGTAACGTTGAATTATGTGTTGTTGATGTGACGGACGATTAGTTCAGTCTCTATACAGAGTCTCTGAAACCCCCAGAAAATTTAAGGACGCATTCCCAATCGGGTAGAGGCACGAGTCCTCTAAAACTCCATTACGTTGAGGACACGGTTCTAAAAGTCTCAGTAAATTAAACACTCATCCCCTGAAATTCACTAATAAGATGGGGATACAGTCCCTAAATATCGCCATAAGGATGAGGACACAGCCTTCAAAGTCTCCTTTATGGTCTGCAGGCAGTTCCTTCAAAGCTCCCGCGGACCAAGGGCACGGCCCCGAAAGCCCCCGAATGCCCAAGTGCAGTCGTGTCACGTCTCCATCCAATGAATTTCATTTCGAGCAAATGCCGAAAGAATTCGGAGTTGATCAATACCCCCCATCCTCTCAACGATCGGAAGATGGACTACGAGGGCGGCGCACCCTTCGGATATTCCGCACGTCTTCACGACGGCGAGTACGGCGGCTGGGGGGCTGGAGCCGGGGACGGCGGCCCAGGGAGTTGGCAGGCGCCTGGTACAATTGCACCTGCCTGCGTACTCGGCGCCCGAGCCTACCCCCGGTGGAGGGGGTGGGTTCGGACACCTCATCCGTGGCGGCGACTGTGGTTCCATGCGTCCCTGAGTCGTCGCTCGACTCGCCCCTCGCCTCCTCCTCCTCCTGCCGCTCATCCTGCACGGAGCTTGGCTCCTCGGAACAGGTGGGCGTGGCAGGGGGTGCGTCCCCTTGCGAGCCTCCCTCCGGTCTTGAGGAACTAAGTCTAGTACGCTTACGAGACTTACCTGCACCACGAGACCTAGTACGCTTACCTGCTACCCTCCTGGAAGAAGGTCCGGCCCGGGCCTCGGGCACGTCCGGGAGGGCTGAAGGTGCGGCAAGGGGGGCTGGTGCAGGTGGGGCGACGATGGGCAGGTCCGGGACGGCTGCGTCCACCTGGACGGCTGCGGCCATTGGGGCGTCGTCCGGGGCATCATCGTCGTCGGACGAAGAGTCCTCTTCTGGTCCGGGGGCGGCGACGGGGCCCTGGGAGCGTCTTACCTCGGCCAAAGCCAACATTGCGATCTCCAGGGCGCGATTTGCGACGTTCACCGCGCCGGAGACATCGAGGTTAACAGGAGGGAGTGGCGGGACGTCTTCTCCCCAAGGAGCTCCTGCCAAAGAGAAAGAAAACACAAGTTTGAGTTTGCATTAAAAATTGAGCTTACTGTCTATCAATCAAGTTTGAAATTTACGTTCTTAAGAACATATATTCACACGTAACTAGTGAGATTTAATCGTAGCACCATCAAAAAGCTAAATTTTCATGCTAAATGTCAGACATGAGAAGCAATTTTTTCCGATGATACATATCAAATACGAGATTTTTCTTTGAATCTAAAATTGAAACTTACTGCGATGATAGAGATCCAGGTAGATTCGATTCACGTTTCGCTGGACCCTGGTGGAGAAAATTGTGTGGTCAGCAGAACGTATCCTAAGAGCATGAATCCTTCCCATCAGATTTATGTTCTCTGTCGAAAGAAACAGATGCTTTCAGATAGGTTAAGGATATCATTTTACATCTTGCAACACACCAAATCTCATTCAACTTTTTTATCCTGTTTTTCCATAAAAGTAAAAAATAAGATGAAGACTACACAAAGATGGCACTTTTTTGAAAAGCCCGTATATACTACACAAAGATGGCACTTTTTTGAAAAGCCCGTATTATTTTTTATTCTTCGCAATTTTATCCCGTCTGCCAATAGTTTTATTTGGTCGCAAAACCAAATTTTATCAACATTTTTAACATTTTCATTCAACTTTACGAATGGAGTTTTGAGTAGGATGTGTTTTTTTTTTTTTGTAAGTGTCAAGATTTAAAACTAAAAGGTCCTTTTCTTCGTAAAGTTTGTACCGCCGATTAATATATAGGTGGGAGCATATATACAGAAAAATTAAATGAAAATATGTTGCAAACATATCTTTCAATTGATTTTTTGGTGCATAAGGATATTAAATTGTATCACAGCCTACATCGAAGTGTTTAGTGTAGGATGCTGATTATTCCAAAATATTTAAACAAACAATGCATTGGAATGCATGGCTCGACAATTATATTGCCCGACATGCCCGGGGCGCATACATTTTCCAATCAGGCATAAATATTTTATCCTTACGTGCCCGGCTGTGCATGTAATTATCTTTTTTTATGCTTTATATTGAAATAATTTTTGATTCAGGTACAAAGCTGTTGTATTAGTTTTTTGCCTGACTATAATGCTATGTGACAAGTTCCATTTTTTTTGTTATTATGCAATAAAAAAACTGAGCATGAAAAAAAAATGGGCATGCATTCTTTAGACAAACATGCCCGGCAGGCAGGGTTGGGTTTTGGACTCCAATAATCTGGTTTAGGACAGTACAGGTGGTTTTTAGCAGCCAAAACTTTCTAAAACTGTCCCGAACTATTAAACTGGCCAAAAGTAGGCTAAAGCTACGGGGGGTTAATTAATTCGTATTTACTTCAATATTCGTAATGCATAAATATAGATATTAATGAGGTTTAATTAATGAGCAATATTTGTTAATATTTCTCCCCAAAATGTTCATTTAAAAATATCTTCAAACAAATTGCCAATAACTCTACTACATAAAAACTTCTTTATCAACAGTTGGTAGAGTTATGGAAGGAAAGTCACAACCCTACCAAGACAACTAATTTCAGTTCCATTTTTAACTCAAAGTAATGTTATTAAATATGCAATATTTAGGTGCAAAAAAAAAAGCTTAATTTTTTAACGGTTTTTGGAAATAAGTTTTACTGCTGTATTAACCGTAGTGTCCAAAACCTTGCCAACCCTGCCGGCAGGGAACGTAAAATTTCGAATACTTTCTAGCGCTGCTGGAATGCACTCCTTAATTTTGATCTTTTTTGAGTCGAAAATTTTTCCCGGGTGGAAGCAAGTGCCTTTGAAACAAACCAAAGAAAACTTTTTTCCTTAAACTTTCTCCGTTTTCATTCCCATTTCATGAGAGTTTTTAAAAAATATCCGCACGAAGTACATGAACGACAAATGAGATTGTTCTTACCCTGCTCCTGCTCCCGCAGTCTTTCCTTCATCTCCTCGATGGTCTGGCCGTCGGCTCGCCGCTGCGCGAGCAGTTCTCGGATGAACTGTTCGTGAAGCATGACGGTGAAGCGCACATCTTCGCCGCTCCTGAAGATCTGCTGCTGCTCAGACACCTTCCGAATCACATCATCGAGGTCGCTCCTCATCTTGCCAATGAAGAGGAGCGTGTCGACGTAGTCGGGCTTGTCCTCTGGCCGGGATAGATGTTTTGAAGCTGGAAATCAGCAATAATTAGTCAAGAAATATACGAATTTTTCATACAGCGTATTTCAAAGAAATAAAAAACAGATTTTTTCTCTAAACTCCCCTCATCTAAAGATTAGAAACAGCAGGATTTTATTAATTTTGCTTATAATTTTAATGTAAATAAAAATAATTTTTTTTTTCCTTTAAAGGAAATTTAAAAATAGTAGAAATAAAAAAAAAATCAATTCTTGTTCGGAATGCGGACAGATAACAATCATTTACGTTTTTCTAAGAGAGTTCGATTACACTGCGCGACAAAAAAATAAAAAAACCTTCAAAATATTCTGAGCATAACTCAACTTGCTGTTTCTTATCTAAAATGCACCCCAAATTCCGAAGATGATCACCATTTTTCCTCATCACGTCCTACATTTTGGAAACGGTGCCCCCCCCCCCCTTCTTTCACTTTTCGATCACTTTATACCCATTATTTTTATACGGACGGTCATAAATATTCTTCTGAGGGTCTAGAGAGGCAAAACGTTTAAAAGCATGAACATTTGGAGCAAGTTTGGAGAATCAGGGCGTTAATATCCCCTAGGGGGTAATATTTTTAAAAACATCGAAACAAAATTTTTTTGGGGGGTGATTTTTTTTCTTTTGCATTCTTTGTTATTTTTCAGCATAAAACCAGACTAGAGGACTCGCTACTATGAGCCTCATGTTTTAGATCTTCAGTAAAGAACCTTTCCGTAATATTAAATTTGCATTCAAAGATATAATTCTATTTAAAAAAAAAATTGTATGCTTATAACATGTCATTAATGTGTATTTATATTTCTGGGGATGCAAACCCTGATTTTTTCACTATAACAAGAGCAGATTACCTAAGAAAATTCCTGAACATCATAGGACCTCTGTGCCAAATTTGGTAAAAGATCCGACGTGAATGTTGGATTTGTGTAACGAACATGCACATACCTAATTATCTTTTTATATGTAAAGCACTAACTCCAAATGCGTATGTTTCACAGTGTTTAGATTAGTACAAGCTAGGTGGAAAAAAGTCATGTTCAAAATTCTAAACTTTGGCGTTGGGATAATGCAAACAATAAACCAAACCAAAACATTAAACTTAGTTATTTGTTTATGTCTAACTTCCTTCCGTCATGTGAGCAATAAGGTTCAAAAGTAAGTATCCGTTTGTGTTAGAATAAACCAGTTGAGTTCCAGACATCATTTCATCACACAAAATTAAAATTCTTAACTTCATATGATTTTATTGTTCAAGATGGATATTATTTACACTAGTGATTTTTTTTTGTAATTTAATTAATCTGTTTGATAGTTAAACTTTTTTTTTTTTTTTTGACCATCGATTGAAAGTTTTGAAACGGACATGTCTTGTACCCATTTGTACCCATGCTATTTTTTTTTTTTTGGAAATAGTAGCTGCAGCTTTCCCATTATTAATACGACGTGTTACAGTCAGCACACTCGAGCACAACGTATTCTTTTTACCCAAAGCTTTGGGTGCTTCAATCATTCTTTAAAAAAATCCTTACTCGAAAGAAAGTACTCTAGTGGGATAAAAAAATTGTACTCAAGTGTGCTGACTATAATACGCCTTTTTAATAATAGGAAAAGTGCAGCCATTATTTCCAAAAAAAAAATATCCCAGGTACGAACAGGTAAAATCACTGCCACTACCTCAAAGGTTTTAAACGAGCAAAAAAACTCCTTCGTTTATCAATAAAAAAATTTCACATTGTTTAATTATCAGACAGAGTAATTAAATTAGGAAAAAAAAGCACTTACAAGTATAAATAATATCCATCTCGAAAAGTTAAATCATGTGAATTTAGGAACACTTTGATTTGTGTGAGTTTCCAGTTTCTGAACAATGTCCATTTGTCTCAGCACTTTTGCAATCCAAAAGTAGTAATAGAGCGTAAATTGTAAGTCACTTGTATGCACACAGTTGTATTAACAAACAAATTATTGTTAAGATGGTCCAATATCTTGCCTTAATTAAAGAGACATTTTCCGCAGGAATTTACAAAAAAATTGTTTTGTTTTGCCAGGCGTATGTTCAAGGTTTTGGTATCTTAAGAGATTTTTTTGATCCTGATAGCAAACCAATACATTTAGGACGTACTTTCATGCGTTAACTTACTTTTCTATGAAATCCGTACTGTTTTCTTTCTGTAATATTAGTTTTAATGCTGGATTTTCCGATTCATGCAAAAGCATGCCTTGGCGATATTCGGCGCTAAACACGCGCCAATCAGGTTACTCTACTCAATGTTAAAAAGTTTGTGTTTACAAACAAAGCTGGAAAATTGAAGTGTTCTCCTTTACGTACTTTAAATAAAGATGTTGCTTTTAAACCATTAGCAAGTGTACGTTTGACTTTTTTTTTTAATCTGTTTGGCGTGTGAATCAATAGGCTTCTACTTTCTAGAAACATTTTAGTTATTTTTATTTCCTCCTGTTTTCGCAGGCTTTGCTGCTATATTAGTTCACATAAATCCGTTGTTTATTTTAAAATTACCATGATAATTTCGAGATTTATTTTTGGAAATAGGACGCTTGCAATATCAGAATTGGTTATTACTTTTTTTAACATTATTCACTAATCACTAACAATGGTATTATGAAAAATCACTAAAAAACATAATTATTAAAAATAATAAAGGTTTGAATTGGAAGATCTAGTAAATTTAAAGAGTCTGGATACATGAATACACAAAATAAATAGCAAACGTGGAGTACGACATAACGTGTATCACGGGACGCGGGTGCGTCCCGTCGCCAAGAAAACCAAACGTCAGCAGCAGCCAACAAAAGCAAATCCACCACCAAGAAAGACGAAAGGAAATAAAAGCGACCAAGAACCGTTTACACGACAGAACAAGTTGGGGTTTTCTGGGTTTTTTATTCCTCTGTATCTCAGCCCCATGAAGACCCCCGGTGTTGATCTTTGGTACTCAATCTCTAGTAACCCCTGATGACGTAAACCAAAATACAATCCCCTGGATTATCAGGAGGAGGAGGAATTTCAGTTATAAAATCGCTGTTCAAAAAAGTTTTCGGTTTCTTGAACAGGGCTACAGCATAGATGAAAAGACGAATCAAGTTGAAATTTCTCAAACACATTCCTTGTGCCCTACTTATGTGCCTTTTGTGCATATTTGACCCCCCTTCCCCTTATTTTTACCCCCCAAATCGTACCTTCCCGGGGTTCTATCACAGCCCCCCGGGGGTCTACGGTAATGATTTTTTGTATACATATCCTTGGGGGGCCATTGAGTACATATACAAAAATTCAACCCCCAGAGACATCATGGGCCGGAGTAATTGAAATTTGAAAATCACTAATTTTCCCTAAATTCTTATGTATTTACGGTTTATCTCGGACTGTGCAATTGCAGGTTAGAACAGATCTAACAGTTATTCCAAAGTTGTATTAGGAAATGAAATTCAATCAAGACTAAAACATATCCAACAGTTGCAACTAGACGTTAAATCGCGGATCTCACAAATTTGCCACAGCGATTGCGCATGCGCGCGGACTTCAGCTCATTGTGGTTTCTGTTTTAAGATTCCATGTTGTTTGTATTTAAGCAGAGAAAAAAATTAATGAATGAGATTAAATACAGTCCCCTCTCCCAGTTTCGCCAATACGAAATTTCCTTCCTTCCTGTTTTTCAGTTTTGATATATTTAAAGGTGAAGAAATTTTAATTGTCGACGAAACTGGGGTTAAACCATTTTAATATTTTGCGTGACATATGTGAAACTGTACGTATATGAAAATGATACATCTAACTTTTTAATTGAAAGCGAAAAATAGCACTTATTTATTGGTTTGCTCATTTTCTAAATTAAGGCATTTTTCACAAACATAACACATTATGAGTTGAAAATATATAAAATATGTGTGTAGATATACGTGATTTGCAGTAATTTGTTAACAGACAAAATTTTTGCAATTAATTTAAGCAAGACTTTTGAAATGAGCCAAGTCCGCGTTCATGCGCAGTCGCTGTGGCAAGTTTGGGATATCCGCGATTTGACGTTGAATGTGTCATCTTCTGACACATTCAAATTTAAAATATTTAAAGACTTTTTTTGCTTGGTCATAACATACGTTATTTTGTCTTTTTAATGAACTTTCAAACAAAACTAGGTATTAAACAAGACAGAGTTCCATCAAAAGATATAAATCACTCAAGAATTAAAATTATCCCATAAAACGTATAATAATGTACGATTTAAGAAAAGAAGTCATTAAATAAAAGCTGAAAAGCTAGATTAAAATAGCCCGCAAGCTGTAAAGCATTAAAAACTTCATGAAAATGTTGAATAATCCGGTCAAATAAAGAAATTGTAAGATAATTTATTGCGAAGTTGTAAAATACTTGAAAACAATGTAATTTAAAATATAGAGTATTTTATTATCCAAGCAGTTTTTTTTTTTTTTTTTGTAACAGAGGATACAAGAATTGCAATAAAATTTAAACGATCCAATTCTCGCCATACGGACATAAAATCTTACTAGTCAGAAAATTACATAACGTGAAACTAAGCTTGCTATTATTGTTCCTAAAAAGCACAAAACAACGTTGTTTTAATTCAAAATTTATGACTTGAAATTCTCAATTCTAAAATACAGACAAAGTAATAATATCAATGCAAAAAGAAGTGATATCTCTACAAAAACAACCCTGTTGTAAAAATTTTCTCCGCCAAGAAAACCTTTAACTCTTCCCCACAAAAAAAAGCCTTCATCCTAAACCCAAAATCGCTTGGATTTAAAAATTTATTACATCTAGTTTGCCCGCCAAGTATCTGTCAAACTATCATCCTCCCTGTTCTCTTCCATCACAGCTACTTCCGTTAGAACCTCCTTCCACCTTCAACTCCTCAGAAATATGGATAAATCCTTTAAATTGTTAATCTTGCTTGGCGGGAAGCTTTTCTAAGTGAGGTGGTTGCCTGGTGAGCAAAGAGCTTCCCGCCAAACAAGATAAACAATTTAAAGGATTTATCCATATTTCTAAGGAGTTGAAGGTGGGAGGAGGTTCTAATGGAAATAGGTGTGATGAAAGAGAAGAACAGGGAGGATGATAGTTTGACAGATACTTGGCGGGCAAACTAGATATCATGACTTTTTTTAAGGCTGAGCGTTTTTGGGTTTAGGAATTTTTTTTTTTTTTTTTTTTTTTTTTTTTTTTTTTTTTATGGGGAAGAGTTAAAGGTTTTCTTGACAGGGAAATTTTTACAACATTTTTTTTTTTTTTTTTTTTTTGCGATAAATATTACTTAGCTCCTCAACTCTTAAGAGCATGTGGCAGCGTTGCAGTCTTGTTGGCTACGATCATGTAGCGTGGTGGATAGTGCACGCGCCTAGATTCATCGAGGGCGTCGGTTCGATTCCCGTTGGAAGCACAACGCTTTCGTCCGCGCTTTGTAAACTTTGAGTATTATCATTACAGTAGTTATTTTTTATCATCAGTTAAATCGTATAGTAATTTTTTACTGAAAAAAAATTTGTAAAAATATTTTTTTTAAATAGGAAATTTTTACAAGGACTTGCACAAGTAATGCCCTGAATTCTTTATTTTACAGAATGAAATTTTAATTGAGCGAAGAAAGGATTTTCGTTGCAATTCAGTTCTATGACTTTCTTCCTCATACGATATTAAAAGCTAATGTGCTTGAATACTTAAATTCAAAATGTTCCCGTGAAGAAATTAGTTTGTTGAAATTTTATTCATCATAGAAATTTATTTAAAATATCATGTATTAATATTAATGAATTTTTAATAAGTTAAATGCGTTTAATTCATGTATAAAATGTTCCTTATGGCTGGGGTCGTAAACATAACCTGGCAGCATTGTGAAGGCTACGCAGATCTTAATCACAGCATCCCCACTCTGCCGGGTTAGGTTTGCTTCAACATTATATTTAAAACTTTTTATAAACCTATTACAAGGTTTGATTTGCGTAATGTTTAAAATGTACTTGATTCATTTAATGTGTATCAAAGCAAAACGTATTTTTGAGGAGTAAGATTCCCCAACAAAACGGGGGCCTTAAGCTATAGCTTGTTTAGCTTATAGGTAAATCCGCCCTAAGGGATGAAAACGCAAGTGAAATATCGATTGTCCTACATATTTTCGGCCTAAAAAAAAAGAAAACACGAAATGATACATAAACGGCAAAATTAAGCGTGAGACGGACGTTTTCAAAACCAAATGAGCGCATGCGACCACAAGTTCGCTCAAGTTCATCGACGCTGAGTTCGAAAGCGGAGTTTTGAAGACTTGCGCAGAGCAGCGGAGTTAGATCTGAAAAGCGGAGAAACTAAGCTTAAAGCGAAGCAGTTGGCATGTCTGCTTCTCAACATCTGTCTAACGTTGTCAGTATCTAATTTGAGCTATGAGATACCAAAGTCTTTGCTAAACCGACAGGCCCGGATCTGCGTACCCGCAACCCCAAGCCGGGGGGGGGGGGGGGGGCAACAGTACGGAGAAGTTTTAAAAAAATTGAAAAAACCTAGTTCATATTAACGTTGTAAATATACACTGCTAGCCTCTGGGTAGGGGCCCAGTGCATTGCTCAGTTATTTTATTTGTGAACTATTTTTGAATCAGAAGAGGCAAATTCAAATTTGGATATCTGCCCTTTTCAGAGGCGGAGAGTGGGGCTTATAAGTGTCGGAAGGGGGGGGGGGCAAACTTTCTAGGCTTCCTGAAGACTGATTTTTGGGGCCCCCTTTGTCAATCACAGAATTATGTAAATCATTTATAATGTGCGTATCACATGGTAAAGTCGCTACAAGAAAAAATAAAAATGGTCCTTAAGTAAGTTCTTTTCCAACTAAAAAGTAGTTTTTATTTTAAATTACTACTTTAAAAATATATGCATTTTTCGCGTAGTTTTAATGCTATGCATTATTTTTCAAGTAATTTGGGGCCCTTAGAAAGATGGGGCCCCAGGTCCGGGTGGCCAATGCGAGAATCAAGCCCTGCTAAAACTCAGTCTTGAACTTCATTCGGGAATTACAGAAAAAAGATATCCGGATTTTTTTTCTTATAGATGGGAGTCTTAAAAACGCAGGTGTAAGCCATCTAAAGGAATTCTCCTCCTGAATTTTTATACTCAAACTAGAGTCTTTATAACTCAAAATCAGGTCATCTTTGAATTTAAAGGAAGGAGGGAGTTCACTCGGAGAGTTTCTCTCGGAAATTTTTCAGAATTAAAGTTTTGAAATTTTAAACAATATTTAATGACGTTAATGTTCGAGAAATCTCACCCAGAATGTCTTGAAATAAAAATTTTAACGTTGAGGTAATCTCTGATGAGGAAAAAAGGGCGGGGACAGTCCCTCCCCCGCATCGACGCCATTGCATAACGTATTGTTTCAAATTTTGTAAATAGTAGAAGAATATGTGGCAAAGTGAAATAGTTAAGATAACTGAGGTTTGCTTTTTATCGGTTAGAATGAAAATTGAAATATTTTTCGAATGAAATATTTTTTAATCGATAGTGAAAAATATTTTTGAACAAATTACATAATGAGCCAAAAAAAGGATCAATTAATACACGAGGAAAAACAAATGAGCAAATAAAATCGTGAATTAATTAGAAAATAATTGAAAGAATGAATATATAAGTGAAGTATTAAATGAAGGAATGTAAATAAAATAGTTAATAAATGAATACGTAAGTGATTTAGTAAATAATCGAATAAATAAAATGAACTATTTCACTTTTGCCCCAAGCACTGCCTTCTATGCAATTAACTAGTTGTGAAAGATATTAAAAATACAAATAAGATTAATTAATACTGCACCGAATATTCGAAGGTCCCAATTAATATGTTAATAAGAAATTTTGAGGCTCGCAACAAATGACTTTTCCGGGCCAACCTCCATATTGTTTACCCCTATATTGCACGTCTAGTGTTGAAAATATTGGGCCCCCTTCAGGCTCGGGAAGGGTCAACAGGTGTCCCTTCTTGCCCCCCCCCCCGTGCGCGCTCTTACTTGTAGCAGAATATTATAATTTAGTATCAATTTTTGAAAATTGCTTTTAAAGAGTTTTTTTTAGAGGTATAGAACTTTAGGTTGAAATGAAACACCGTTAAATGATATAAATCCCCTTTGAATTTGGCTTTATTCGAAAGATGATTCTTTGCCTTTTTTATTTAAATGTGTTTTCTGGTATATGGCCACTTCGGCTGGCATGGAGAACGTCTAAACGGGAAGTCCAATTTTCCATCTCTTTGTGCATTAATGGGGGCCGTATGTGAGTGATATGTAGCGAATGTTCTTGTCCAAGGCGTCAATCGTCTGTGGCTTATCGGTGTATATCTCAGACTTCACACAGTCCCACAAGAAATAGTCCAGCTCAGTTAAATCGCATGATCTCGCAGGCCAATTCACGGGTCCATCAAGCGAAATTATTCCTTCACCGGAAGTTTCTTTCAAAAAATCAATCGTGACACGCGCTGTGTGGCGTGTTGCACCGTCTTGTTGTCTATTCACGATGAAATGGCAAACCGAACTAAACAAGTGACAACTATCAAAATGGCCCAAAGATCAAACTGTTCCGGACTTAAAGTTCTATGCCTCTAAAAAAAACTTTATTATATTCTTTGATTTTCAAAGGTAATTTTTTCTTGGCTGAAATAGACTTCATTAGATGGTCAGAATATTACTAGTTAAGTTTCCCAAAAAGAGCAGTAAATATTTCACCATTTCACTTCACCCCGCTTTTTCACATTGTCGCACATCCCCCTAGTTATTTTAGCGTTTTATTTTCGCTCAAAATTAAAGTAGTTCTTCAAACAATAGAAGCGCAACGCGCTACCGCTGAGTAACTAACTAGGTTAATGTTTTTATAAAATAATACGCACTAGAACACATGACATCCAAGAATAATAAAACAAAATTCAAAATAATTTGCGGTATCTAAGTGATGTTGGTATGCAATATTACCGACTTTCACAACAACCGAGGTTGCTTTCAATGTTCAGATTGATAAAAATCCAAATACTTAAAATCCAGATGCACACAGTTTAAAAAGCATTTCAAAAAAGTCGATAATATTAAAAACATTCACACCTAACTACAAAGTTATACAATTTACTTTTATTCATTTACTTTATTTTATACATTCATGCCACCCTTGAAGTTCTTCTACGCCCCCTGGGGGTACTGCCCTCCCCCCCCCCAGGTTGAGAGCAACTGCAATAGAGCGTGATTGGAAAATGCACTTTTTGGTTACTATAAAACTGAATTTACTTTATGCTTCGCTAATATTTACCAGTTGATAATACCGCATTTCCATGATGTTTCAGTTGCGTTCTGTTTTATGCAACCCGAATTCAAAGTAATAGAATTTTCACTTTTTGGAAAAAAGTTTGTTCTAACCAAATGTAAGTGCAAATTAGGTATTTAAATGAACTTCCCAACCTTTCTCAGACCTTATTGTGCGCTTTTCATTTCAAATATACTCATTGAAAAAGTAATTTTAGACAGAATAATCCAAAAGTTTATAGTGATGAAGGTTTACATTGAGTCAAGAAAATAGAATTCAAATTAAAAGGGAGGGGGGGGACACTTTCAAAAAAAAAAAAAAAAAAAACACTGTCAGTAATAGAATGCGTAATTTTTTGCTGGATTCAATACTCTAATCTTTCCACACCCTGATTCTACCACATGTATACATTAATCGTTTTTGACCCTGTTTCCATACCCTCTTCATAAATGTGGCAAAACGAACTCAATTTGGTTAGCGGGCGCCAGGCCTTGAACCACTTTAGATTTGACGGTACCACAAATCTTTGATCGTATTGAGATTGATAGAGTTTCCTGACCTGTTTAATACCGAAATTCCTCTTTCTATTTAAAATCTATGAGTTGATTTAAAGACATGACACGGAGTAGAATCTTGCTGAAAGATGAAATGTGTCATTGAATGTGTAACTGCTCTGCCTTTTTGTACATAGGGCCGTCCAGAGGCAAGATAGCCCTAGGCATAGATCAGTTTGGTCACCGCCCCCCCCTCCCCATAAAACGAATAAACTTACTCTAGTCCGATTATTTCCTGGACCCCCGAAAAGAGCCGGACCCCTAGTTTCCGACTAGAATGACATGACTTCTTAGTGGTCCTGCTTGTACAGTATATTTTAACCGCACTTGACCTGTTTGCTGAAATGGCAGTAGGATATTTTCTGATTTTAGAACCACTGTTACTTTTCACTTATGTTTATTGCGATTGGTGTAGCTTGGGAATAAGGCATATAAAAACTAGAAAACTTTTAACCGCTGTCAATTCACCGCGTTGCAATTTCGAGAGAAATCTTTTAGATTTTGATCGTGAAATTAAATTTTCCGTTGCAAAGAACCATAAAATGGAATGATTACAATGATAAGGGTGCTTCCTTCAGTAAAAAGGTTCTTCATTCTGTTAACACTAACGATTGTGACGTCAGCAGTGAAGATGAAATCAACGACTAAACTTCTTATAGGATTTTTTGAGAGATAATAAGTAAAAATTAAGAAAAAAAGAATTTCTTTTCCACCAGTCATTTACTGTTTTTTTTTTTAACCGATAAACAATTAAATTTAAATATTGCAATATCGATTACCGGCTTGCTACAACAGAAAAAACGCAAAAACAACGTAAGATAAATATTTTATTTCCGATTGATCATCCTTTCTATTTCGAGGCTAAACATTACTAATAAGAAAATAGACTCGAAATTTTAAACTAGGAGTAGTTGACGTTTTGAATTTGATGCTGTAAGTGAAAGCGTTTTGTATATTCTCTAGATAACCGAGGTCATCTTTTAAAAAGAAATGATTTATTTCAGTTGAGTCCTTAGTTAATCAACGTAAGACTCTGGTGCTATACTGCGCTCACGTAAAAAAAAAAAAAAATGTTAAGCGAAGGTAACATTTGGCATTGTCTATGCCATAATACAGATGAATTAACGACAAGGTCGCCATTGATTTTAATCTGAGTAACGAATTTTCGGTCATCCCATTCAAGATAAGCGAGCTACGTTATGACTGCTTACCCTAATTCGGCGGTTCCCAACCTTTTTTGCTTTGCGAAACCCTTCCACAAACTGTACCAGTTTACGAACCCCTTGTGCACTAAATACTAAGCGACAAGTACATACTACCCCTCTCCCATCCCACACACAAACAGTAAAATTTAGGAGATTTTTTTTTTTTTTTTTGAAGAACAAAAGTAACAATTGCAAAACGTAAAAACATAAATCTGCTACAAGCTAAAATGATAGTTGAAAAACTATTAGAAAACAAACTTAACGGAAGGAACCTAGTGATAAGTCTGAGTTTGGCTCACTCTGAAAAAATTCTTAATGGAACGATTGTAGAACAAAGAATTTCAAAGCTTGGCTCGAATGTCTTGTCTGACAGTTTTAGTCTTAAATAAGTTCAGCATTTAATTTAATTCTGCATTTGATCTGCTGAAATTCATTTTTCTCATGGAAACTATGTCCAAAAGGGGTAATAGAATTCGAAATGTCTTTTTCTATCACACAACAGTACTTTTATTCGTAACGCTTAATCAGTTAAATGATTTTTAAAAATATGTTTTAGAGAAAATGTCTCGGATTAACTAAATGATCTTTTTTCTTCCAGTAAAATCTGGTTTTTTGATAAGGATGCGCTGTGTACGTTTGAGTGCGAATAATTTCTTTTTCTTTATGATAAAAAAATGAGAATAAAATGCGTAGTTATTTTTATTCTATTTTTGACAAAAAATAGAAAGGTCAGCAATTAACTCTAATTGTTAAATAAGCGGTGAATTTTAATAACAAAACAAAACAAAAAAAAACTTATGCTCACTAATCAAAGATAGTTTTTATGCACAAATTCCATTACTAGATTTTCGTAGATTTTCATTTTTTGATTTCGTTATTTTTTTTACGACGTACCTCACTATAGCAACAAACAGCAGCACTATTGCACTTATTGCGTCACTAGCATTTTTGGCAATGCACAAGAAAAGTGCGATAGTTCTTCGTCCACTCAAATAGTAAAGAAACTAAACAGAAAATTAAGTAAAAATGTTTCAAACACTCTCATATGCTCAACATAAAGTTTAATTGAATTTTCCAATCAAACTGAGAAAACTGTAGCATCGATATGCTTTCATCTAAATACGAGTACATTGCAATCAAAAGTTTAACTTTTCCGTCATCGGCTCAATTCTATCATGCTCAACGAAGATTGAAAAAACCCGTGCGTCGTAATGAGACTTAATTCTTAGAATTTACAGAATAGAATGTCAACAAGTGTTCTATCATTTGTATCCAAAAAGTATCGAATGTACAAGAGACAAATGAATAAATGATTAACAAAAAAAGTTTGAACTTGAGACTTCATCTCAAACTATCATGTTAAATTTCCTCAATTACACACACACAATATTATTTTCGCGAACCCCTTTCGTACTTCTTGTGAACCACCGGTTGGGAAACTATGCTCTAAGTAAATGAAAGTCTTCTTTGAAATCCGACGCTTTTGTTCCCTTTTTTCAGAGATTTCTTTTTTCGATCGTTTTGATCCGAATTTGCATGTATGTCATATAAAGCGCAGAAACGTTAGCAATTAAGTGCTTAATTGAGATTGATATTTTTCATGTTTTTTTTTTAATAAGTACTGGGATAGAAAATCATACGTGCGTACAAAGGAAGGAAATTATATTATTGGAAGCATATTTGAATTGAAATGGACGTAAGGTTTTACTCATAAAAATCCTATCCAAAATGAAACTTTATGAATAAATATCCTCCTTTATGAATAAATGTCAAAGGTGAAGCTTTAATGCAACAGTGTCAACGTGTATCACTTTGATTCTTCTTTTTAATCTTACATTTTCCGATGTTCAAATAATACTTTAGAAAAGTTTGATCAAAGTAGTAAAAACAGATTTACCCTTTTTTCTCGTGTCTAGAAAGGACAAAATTTCATGACAATAGATTTTAAAACACAAACTTTCCACCTGGAAGTAAACTTCTCACTCCAAGGCGGTCAAGTCAAAAAGTCGGTGCAGGTTTTCACCCCGCGCAGGGTTCCCCAGCCCCCCCCCCCCCCCACCCTAGCTATCCTTAAATATCTTGAAGTGATAACGCTGTTAAAAGTTATAGTGATTTATTTTAAATTTAAAACATTGATTAAGATTATTTGCAATACGTACAAAAAACTCTTATTACAACTTGGCTCAGATCAAAATGTCAGCTACTGTTTGTTAAAAATTCCGATTCTGCCGTAAATTGGTGTAAATCCTCTTGATTTACGTTTGTGGTGACCCGTAAAAATTGATTGAAAAAATTCGGATTTACAGTAAAAGCTATTTTGAGAAATATTATTTTTCAAAATAGCTTTAACTATAAATTAATTTGTTTCAAAGCACTAGGGAATATACAATAAAAATAGTTTTACATTTACTAAAAGAAAGAAAGAAACTTAAAAAAAAAAAATAAAAAAAATAAAAAATTAAATAAATAAATAAAAATTAAAGCATTAAAAAATTCTGTTATAGTTACGAATGCAAAGCAAATACAAAAAGAATGGCTAATCTGAAATAGGCTTATAAAACACGCCCACTTACATACTGGCAAAATAAAAGCATTATATATTCGCTAATGAAGGTCCCAAACATTTTGTTCAAATACGACACTTTTATGCTTATATTATTTCGTATAATGAGAATAAATACTTAGCACAAGAAAAAACTAGAAACTTCAAACTATATCCGAAAAATATCACCGGCTCTCCGAAAAAAAAAGAGGAATCATCTAGTACAGAACGCCCTTCACCATCGCTGTCTGGTATACAAATTGTGTATAGAAGTCTTCAGATAACTCGATGAATCTGAATGAAATTTCACACCAGGGTTAAAATCCCCCCCTCCTCTATTTTTTTTTTGTGTTGAGAATTAATGATTACATCATTTTAATCTCTAGCTTTTTTCTAGCAAGGGTTTTTTTCACAATGTTCTGATTTTCAACTAAATTGTTAATTTCTGGATAATTATATATCAGACGGATTGACGAATTGCGCCTCTCTATCAACTGGTATAAATTTTAGTACCATTATAACCTATGATACCTAATGCGTCTAGTGAAAGTTGCTGTTCATTTAGATATAAAACAATGTTATTCACTATGTCCGGCGTTTCGGGACACGTGGCTTCGCTTGAAGTTTGCAGATTTAAATTAAGAAATGGCTGCACAAGAGCAACATTTAAATCCAGATCAATTATGTCAGAGTTTTTCGAAAATTCTGATTAATTAGATTCAACTCAAATGCTTTAAAAGAAATGGTGTACAGATTTGGAATATAGGTATCAAAAAAGTGAAAAAATTCCCATTCTAACAATTTAAAAAAAAAAAAAAATAACTTACCTGCAGGCATTTTCTTTCATCGAGCAGGAGGCCTTGAAGAAAACAAATATGCATAACAACGAATCGTGATGAAGCCGTAAGTCATTTTATTGAAGCTGAGAGTAAGAACAAACTGGTGGGTAACGTGAATTTATCTGTTGTATTTTTACAAACTGTCGCTGGTGAGATACAGTAGACCCTCATTTTACAAGGGTTTATTTTACACGGTTTCGATTATACGCGGTTTTAAGAAATTACACCTTTATTTTATTTTACGCGGATGAGTTTCGGTTTTACGCGGATGCGGCAATGCAAACAGATTTTTTTTCCCTTCTTTCAAACTTCAAACTCCTAAAGATTGCATATTATGCGTAATCTGCTGCATTTTGGCGGGCTAACACGAGCTTAGGCCACTGGAGACATTTTATGCAATTGTTTCCTTAGCTCTTTCCAGAAGTAAAGTTATTAAACCCACAGAGTTCAGAACCCACTGGAAGAAAAGCTTTTAGAAGAGACAAAGGAGGCCAAAACCAACGAGGATACCGAGCTCGATGACGCACAACCAAAAACGTTCACATTGAAAATTTTGAGCTATTCCTAGACAATAGAAATGATCTTTCTGATTTGATAGTGAAGATTCTATCACGGAAATGACGCAAGTGATCATGGATGCGTTAGTGCTCTGCAAAGAATTACAGAGAAAAATTCTTAATAATTCCCAAAATATTATGATAGCCAGCTTCTCTTTATAAACAGGACACGAAATTAATTTATGTTTTCTTTATGCATGGTGTGCATAAAAGTCCAGCAAAGGACTCCCTGATTTCTAAATTAAATATCTCAAAAACAAATGACGATATTGGAACAAAACAAACGGTACGCTTTGATGTCAATTACAGCGGCAGCGCCACCTGTTGGAATTTTTTAAAACAAATTTCCGAGTTCCTGATATGATTTTTATGGTTTCACAATAAAAACACCGTCTATTTTATTTCAATATCGTTATTTGTTTCCGAGATATTTAATCTTTAAACCAGGGAGTCCTTTGCTGGACAACCTTTAAGTACACATTAAACTTATTACAAAATTAGTCATCACTAGAAGGAAGTACTTTGTTTTCTACGGAACCAAACCCCTATTTTAACACTAGTACTAGGTCTCGATTTACGCGGCATTTCCGTGGAACGTAACCCCCGCGTAAAACGAGGGTCTACTGTAGATTTACTTTATCCACCAGTTTGTTGGCACTCTCAGCTTCAATCACATGCCATCTGCTTTCTGGGCGGTGAAGCCCAGCATCAGGATATAGCAGCAGTCTTCGTATGGGATAATCAGGTTCTCAGTATATTGCTGTGAGCGACCGGCCCGCAGTGAGAGTCAATGCTATCCTTCGTTTTGTTTAAAATATTCTTTAAAAAAAGAAAGAAAGAAATTACGATTAGTGAAACCATCAGAAATTTCGAACCTAATATTCAGGTATTGGTTCCTGAAGAACATGCGTTAGATAAATAATAAATATATAAAATCAGCATAGAGTAATTGATTACAATTTTTCTTGATTTTAACTTTCTTTTCCCATGTTGTTTAGAAAAAAATAAAACATTTTGAAATTGTCTGCATTTCACATTTAAATCGTTCTCGCAATCCAAAGGTAAAATTTCAAATTTCTTCTTCTTTTTTAAATAACATTGAAAATATGGAAAAAAAGTTTTCTAAAAAATGTTATTTTCTACTGGATGCCTATTTTATTGAAGTATTTCAGAAACTAATTTCTGTATATTCGGCTCCAACTTTATGTCATTGAAACTAATTGCGTTTTCTGATTTTTTACTTTCAGCAGTCAAAGGATCACAGGGTCGAGCTTCGCGGGCTGAATATGGTTCGCGTATTCATAGCAATACACTAAAATTTCAGCTATCCCATCCAATGACTGCTCTGATAAGTGGGCATAATAACCCTCAAAGGTCAATCAAACAATGAAGCAGATAATAATACCACGCATTGTGATCTTTCGCATCAAATTTGGATTTAAAACAAATTGTCGTTTTTTGATTAAAATAAAACCGCTAGAACAACTACTGTGTTTGTCCACTGTGTTAATTCAAATAGCCAAACGTTCCCAAATAAAGCTCGAGTATGAAAGGTTTACTCATTAACGAGTATTTATATTCTCCTGTTTCTGTTTTATTTTTTAGATTGACAATTGTATCATTTTATGCATTGAAACCAAATTTTCACGGAATAAATGGGCCTTGCTTCGCTCGAGTCACCAATCTATTTAATGCTGCGTTTTCCCACGTTGGGCGGTATATATTTTTTATTTTTGTATGCGATGTACTAAACTTCTTCCGATGTTCTGAGAAATTAAAAACGTGTAATCCATTTTACATCAAAAGACCTTCCATTCATTCCAAAATAAACCAATAACATAGGTGCAATACATTTATCAAACATATTTACATAATTTTTCTAGGTATAAAGTTCAATATTTACATTTCTATGAGGCTAATGGCTGAATGATTAAATAAGCAATTCAATAGGTTCATATTATGAAAAGTCAAAAAATTCCATTGCTTTCAATTAGTCATTATTTTGTTTATTACACAATGATCTATACGAGGGACCCGCCAGTCCCCATTCGTCTTTCTAAGGTTAATCCACATAGACAAAAATCAGTAAATATTTTACTGTTTTTCAAAAAATAAGTTTTTTACCCTACATCGCTTTGTGGCGCAACATTATCAAAAAGCATCGAATTACAAAAAAAAGAGAGAGAACTTTAAAAGATAATGAATTGAGATGAATCTTT
Source organism: Uloborus diversus (assembly GCF_026930045.1). Taxonomy (NCBI): domain Eukaryota; kingdom Metazoa; phylum Arthropoda; class Arachnida; order Araneae; family Uloboridae; genus Uloborus; species Uloborus diversus. Next base: position 66,044 of record NW_026558613.1, read on the forward strand.
TCTTAGTTTACATTCCGCTACTTGATAAGCCGAGACCTGGAAAGTAGCGTTTCAAATGTGTTGACGGTTTCTAAATCGTTTTTCGTAAACAAATTCTGCTCTACTGCACGGAATGCAATGAAATTTCGTACCCGGGTTACACTTTGCTGTCTAAACATAATTATGTAGCAAAAAATAGGGGTTCCTATTTGAAAATCAAGACTTAGTGCTAATTTCACTTTGTATATTGCCCCTTATCAAAATTTTACCTACGTAGTTTTAAAGAAGACTATAAACCATGTCGGACGACACCTTTCTTTCCTTTTCTAGCATGTATAATGGCCGAATAATTAAAAGTGTTTCGTTTTTTTATTCTATGACTCTACATAAATAATGATTGAATTTTTTGTTCCTAACTAATTTTGGTCTTTTCTGTGCTATTCATGTGGAAAATACTGATCTACAATTTCGTTCAATCATTACTGCTACGGAATTACATAAAGAACGCAGGCAAAAAAGGTAGAATCGTTGCATTCCTGCTCTGTAGGATGCTGTTCAAAAAATCGCTAAACAGAAGCATTTCCATTTCGTTCGGTTTTCTTGTCAAATATGCTCGACGCTGGTCGCGAATCGGCATTCACGGCCAACGTTGAGAATACGTTTACTGTTGATTGCATTTAAAATATCGCCTGGTGGTTAGAAGTTGCTAATTATTTCCATTTGCTTGAAACTAAGGTTAACAAATTTAACTATTACAGTTAATTCATGAAATACACCGCCAGCTCAGTCATTTCCAGCCGAGGACTGCAGTTTCGTGCTTACTAGCACTAATCAGCCTGGCATAGGAAAGTGACTGAGCTGGAGATGGAAAACCTCTTATGGAAGCCAAGAGGGCCAAACAACTGAACTGAATAATAATTTACTGAATATACCATGCCTTGCCATCAATTTTCGAGTTGAACCGAACCATTGCTTCGGTCACTCGGCTGGTTCTGTGCTAATTTTACATTAGCTACCAGTTTGTTTGGCCCTCTTGGCTTCCATAAGAGGTTTTCCATCTCCAGCTCAATCACTTTCCTATGCCGTGCTGATGATTGCTTATAAGCACAAAACTGCAGTCCTCGGCTGGAAATGACTGAGCTGGCGATGTATTTCTGCTTTAGCCCTGGCTAATGGGCGGTCATTTACTGAATATTACAGTTAATCTTTGAAGAAAATTTATCTAGGGCAGTTTTTACGGGCTTTTCATTTAAACTAATATCATAACTATACAAAAGTTCGTTTGTATAGGAAAAAGCAATTTTATGACTCAAAATCTGAATTTAGACCTCTTTGGGATTTTAAAATTCCAAAAACCTGCCTATATGAATTCCTGAGTAACAATTTACCTTTGTGCGAAATTTGGAAGAAAGGAACTGTGGATCGGTATAAGGAACGCACCCACTTCACATACATCCATTTATAAATATATAAAGATAGATGAAAAAGATGATAAGGAACATACACACACACACATCAACAAACATACCTTCATTTGTATATATATAGATAGATGAAATAGATGATAAGGAACCAACAAATTTAACTATTACAGTTAACACACACCAACAAACATACATCCATTTTTATATATCCTTATATATTATTTCTGTAGCCTGTTTTTTGTTCCTACGCGAGATCTTCCTCAATTCTTGATGGATTTCTTCGATTTACCCCTTATTTTAAAGTTTATCGTTTAGGCTAATGATAAAAATAGACCTACACTCTAAAAATGTTTTTTTTTTTTTTGTCAAAAAACCTCTTTTAAAGCACCGGCCTGAGTTTTTTGATTAAATTTATATTAACTTGCTCTGTGATCGGCAGAGCAGAATAGCTCGATTGGCAGAGCGTTCGACTAGTAACAAGAAGAACGAGTGTTCGGGCCCCGTCCCGGATGATCTGCATCGAAAATTTAGACAAATATCATGGATACATATAAACAATAAATAACGCAAGTGAGGGAATAAATTAAACGAATTAGGAACACTCCTTAACGTTACGGGAACTTGATGCAACCTGTAGCTCCATTGATTCTTCGTCCAAAGGTGTTCTTTTTTTTTTTTTAAGCTTTGGCTCCGGTCAGAAAAATAAAGCATGATGTAAGCGAAAATATAAGTATAAGGTTTAAGATTTCAGACTACAAATGGAATAATTTTTGTTCAGAAAAAAATCGTATACTGAAATGTAGATCTTCTAATGACAGTTATTGACAGTTTGAACAAATTAAAAATTACTACCCCAAATTTAAATTACGTTTTTCATTTAGTTAACCTATGAATATTTATTAGAGCACGAAGTAAAACATTAAAATTACTAACTACTTTATGGGTAAAATATCATTTTTTTCCTATTCAGGCAAAAAACAAATAGCCATACTACATTCGAAAAGCTACGCTTAAAAAACGAACGTAATTCAACTGATTTTGTATTTTAACCGTTCGGATAAATGAACACGTGCTGCCATCTAAGTCATAACGGTTAAAGCAGCCTGCAATAACAAATTGTATAAATTTTCAAAAATGAAAACACTTCTCTTTAATATCTTATCTTATATGCTATTTCTGTAGATTATTTTTCTGTCAGTATGCGACATCTTTCTTATTTCTTGAAGAAATTAACACTCATTTTAAAGCTAATCGAGCCGGCTAATGACAAAATTTCGACCTACAGTCGAAAAATCAATTTTTCGGAAACGTCCCTTGCTTTTGCATAACCTTAAAGCAGGCTGTAGTTCTTACGCAGGTTTTTCTTCATTCAAAATTCTAATACAATTTTCCAATTTTTTGCACCGCTTTCGGCAAAAAAAAAAAAAAAAAAAAAAAAAAACACAACTAAACCTCTTTTTTTTAAATAAAGCTCAAAAGCACTGGGCTTAGTTGTTCGGTTTCATTGATAAGTTTTTTTGGTAGAGCGTTCGGCTATAAATTAGCTGAACTTCGGGTCCGCCATTATATCTAATTTAGATTAATATTACGCATTATGCGATGGGAATGCTCCTTGGCGTTTCGACTCTTTTATGCAGGCTACAGTTAGAGTGCTGGTAAAAAATAAAAAAAAAATTGCATCACTCTCGCATTTTCACAAAAATAGGATTATGTGAGAAGTTTTGATGGACCGATTGACGATGAATGTACGTGAAATTCTGCAAAACTTAAACTTTTCAAAGTGAAGTGGTTGCTTGGTGAGCAAAAAGCTTCCCGCCAAACAAGAAAAACAATTTAAAAGATCTGTCCATATTTCTGAGGAGTTGAAGGTGGGAGGACGTTCTAATGGAAGTAGCTGTGATGAAAAAGGAGAAGAGGGAGGATGATAGTTTGGGAGATACTTGACGGGCAAACTAGATATCATAACTTTTTATGGCTGAGGGTTTTTGGGTTTAGGATGCAGGTTTCCTTTTTTGTGCGGAAAAGTTAAAGGTTTTCTTGGCGGGGAAATTTTTACAACAGGGTTGTTTTTGATGAGATATCACATCTTTTTGCATTGATATTATTACTTTGTCTGTATTTTTGGAATTGAGAACTTCAAGTCGGAAAATTTTCAATTAAAACAAGGCTGTTTTCTGCTTTTGAAGAACAATAATGGCAAGCTTAGTTTTACGTTAGGTTATTTTCTGATCAGTAAGATTTTATGTCCTTTTGGCGAGAATTGGACCGTTTAAATTTTATTGCAATTCTTGTATCCTCTCTGTTGTAAAGAAAACTTCTTGGATAATAAAATACTATATTTTAAATTATATTGTTTTCGAGTAGTTTACAACTTCGCAATAAATTCTATTACAGTTTCTTTATTTGACAGATAATTCAACATTTTCATTCAACATGTTCATGAAGGTTTCTTTAAATGTTTTACAGCTTGAGGGCTATTTTAATCTAGCTTTTCAATTTTTGTTTAATTATTTTTTCTTAAATCGTGGATTATTTTACGTTTTATGGGATAATTTCAATTGTTTGGTGATTTATATTTTTCTTGATAGAAGTCTTTGTCTTGTTTAATACCTAGTTTTGTTTAAAAGTTCATTTAAAAAACGAAATAACGCATGTTATCACCAAGCAAAAAAAAAAAAAAAACTAAGCCATTAATATTTTAAATTTGAATGTGTCAGAAGATCTATACAGCTTTACTCGGTGTCAAATCGCGGATATCCCAAATTTGCCATAGCGAATGCGCATGTTGCGCGCGGACTAAGCTCATTAAAAGTCTTGCTTAAAATAATTACAAAAACTTTTTCAGCTAACAAATTACTGCAAAGCATGGATATCCACACACGTATTTCATATATTTTCAATTCATTATGTGTTGTTTGAAAAATCCATTAATTTAGAAAGTAAGCAAACCAATAAAAAAAGTGCTATTTTTCGCTTTCAATAAAAAAGTTATATGTGCCGTATTCATATGCGTACAGTTTCATATAATTTGTCACGTAAAATATTGTAATGGTTTAACCCCAGTTTCACGCCGACATTTAAAATTTCTTCTCTCCATAAATATATCAAAACTGAAAAACAGAGGGAAGGAAATTTCGTGTCGGTAAAACTTTGGGGGGGGGGAGGACAGCATTCTAATCTCATTCATTAATTTGTTTCTCTGCTTAAGTATAAACAAACAACATAGAATCTGAAAACAGAAAGTCCAATGAGCTAAGTCTGCGCGCATGCGCAGTCGCTGTGGTAAATTTGTGATAACGTCTAGTTGCAACTGTTGGATATGTTTTAGTCTTGATTGAATTTCATTTCCTAAGACAACTTTATAATAACTGTTAGATCTGTTCTAACCTTGCAATTACAGTTCGAGATAAACAAACCCTATGAGCTGAGAGTAAGTACATAAGAATTTAGGGAAAATTAGTGATTTTCAAACTTCAATTACTCTGGCCCATGATGTCTCTGGGGGTTGAATTTTTGCATATGTACTCAATGGCCCCCCAAGAATATGTATACAAAAAATCATTACCGTAGCCCCCCGGGAGGCTGTGATAGAACCCCGGGAAGGTACAACTTGGGGGTAAAAACGAGGGGGGAAGGAGAGGGGGGGTCAAATGGCACAAAAGGCACATCAGTAGGGCACAAGGAATGTGTGTGCGAAATTTCAGTTTGATTCCTTTTTTCGTCTGGGCTGTAGCCCTGTCAAAGAAAACGAAAACGTCTTTGAATAGCGATTTTATAACTTTAATACCTCCTCCGCCTGATGGTTCAGGGGATTGTTTTTTGGTTTACGGCGCCAAGGGCCACTAGAGATTGAGTGTACCAAAAATCAACTACGTGGGTCTTCATGGGGCTGAGATACAGAGGGGTGAAAAACCCAAAAAACCTCAACTTGTTCTGTCGTGTAATCTTGTTCTTGGTCGTTTTTATTTTCTTTCGTCTTTGGCGGTGGATTTGCTTCTGTTGGCTGCTGACGTTTGGTTTCCTTGGCGAGGCGGGACGCTCCAGCTTCCGGTGATCTCAGCACTGAAACCTTCATTTTGAAAACCTTCATTTAGCATTCAAAAGATTTGCTTCGCGAAGAGAACTGTATAAAATTGTATACAGTGACAATGCAAATACATTCATCAAAACTGATAGTTTACTGAAGGAAATTTGGAGTAGGATTTCCAAAGCTGAGTTTTAACAGTATTTTACTAAAAACCGTATTGTGTGGAAATTTATTGTACCTAGAGCCAGCTGCTGGGGTGGATTTTGGGGCACATGGTGCGTTCCGTCAAGACTAACTTTTGAGAAAGTTTTAGGCGATCATGCCTGACGTATGAGGAGATTCAAATTACTCTCACTGTGATCGAAGATGCTACAAATGGAAGACTTTTAACTTACGTGTATGATGAAATTAACGAGCTGTTTTCGCTAATTCCTTCTCTTTTTTTGATAAGTAGTGGCCCAAACTCCTTATTCCTACTGTGGAAAAACCTAAAGCCAACAAAAAGACTCTCACAAAAATATTGAGAAAAAGGGAACAAATTTTAATAAATTTTTGGACTCGTTGGCGAACAAAATGATTAACTCGAGCTTCGATCCGCTAATCGCATTGTTCCAAAAAATGCGGCTACCAAATTTAAAATTGGAGACGTGGTTATAATTCACGAAGATAAGATTCCAAAACACATGTGGATAAATTATTTTCAAATAAAAAAAGAACCGACTTCAAAAAGCAAAAAGGAACTAAAAAGTAAAAAATAATGGATCATACTTACATACGATTTTTTACCCAAACGTATAAATCAAATTTATTTTACAATTCCTGTACAAAAATCAACTAAACTAAACACCCAATTATAAATTAAACACTGATTTTTATTACCGTACGATGAATTATTTTAATACCTAACTAATTATATACGATCTCTTAATTTTTAATAACGTTTTGAAGTCGGGGCCTCCTATAAACTACTACCTAAGTAACTGACGACGCACGTGAGTTGAACACTAATATAACTAAACGCGAAATTGGTCTTTAAATCTAAACCTACTCAGTTACGTTAGGAGGCCTCGACTTCAAATGGTTATTAAAAATTAAGAGATAGTATATAATTAGTTAGGTATTAAAATAATTCATCGTACGGTAATAAAAATCAGTGTTTAATTTATAATTGGGTGTTTAGTTTAGTTAATTTTTGTACAGGAATTGTAAAATAAATTTGATTTATACGTTTGGGTAAAAAATCGTATGTAAGTATGATCCATTATTTTTTACTTTTCAGTTCCTTTTTGTTTTTTGAAGTCGGTTCTTTTTTTTTTTTTTTTTTGTTTGAAAATAAATTATTTTTTGCTTTTTAGTGGTGTAAATATAAAATAAGTACGTAGGGTAGAGTATGTGGTTCACTCTTTACGTACATCTCGAGTGAGAAAGCACAGGAGTCTGAAAACAGCTAAGATGAACAAAATAGAGAAAGAAAAAGAGCACAGCGTCTCGGAGACTTCCGAAGACTGTGAAGAAATGTTTTTTCAAATGCGCAATTATTTACAAAGAAAATTGTCTTCATCATCAGTTTGACTTTACTAAAGTATGCTTTCCGAAAACAATTCACGAGTCACTAAAAAACAACCTAAATCGCTTTGACTTTACCCATAGAATTTGAAGAGTTTTCTTGAGTTTTCAAGGATTCCAGCTTCAGATACTGATTTGATGACCATATGATCACCTGGGAAGTATATACCTTTTCAAACGAGAAAAAAAAAAAAAAAAAGAATTCTCCAAATTGGTCTATGCGTGTTTGAGTTTACTGGGGACATATATAAAAAGATTCTGACAAATTGAGAACGTCCTTTTGGAAGTCGGTTAAAAAAAGAAAAATTCTTAGTGCGCATAACATTTTATACAAATGGCACTAAAAACTGATCTTTGTTCCTCTACAGGATTTATTTGTGCGTTAATTTAGTTAGAGCCATTTAAATGTCATTGATTTTCCTAACTATTTTATATTTCACAATAATACGTGTCACGTAACTCGTGAAAAAAATCACATTTCTCTTTACTAGGCAAAGTTATAGATCAATACACTATCACTACAATCACTACAATCATACACTAAAAAAAGAGTATCTACTGTGATGTTGTATATATGAAGATCAAAATACTACTAGAGCAATGATACTAAATGAATTTCCTGTTTGCTTCAGAGGAGTCTTTATTCAAAAATTGCGATATGACTACGAATGATTAATGCAGGGGAAATATTTAGGGAGGAGGGTACTCCCCCAAAGGAAGAGCCCCCTAAAAAAGAAAAATACCCCTCAAAACACCCTCCCTCGCTCATAAGGGGGCACTCCTGAGTAATATTAATGTTTTATGGTACTTTCTTTAACACTAAGTAAAGAAAGTACCTTTGTTTTATGGGGGACACTTTCTTTAACAATGGATTTTATATTTAATCGTTTGATATTGAAACTGAATGAAGTTTATTGTTTTTTGCCCATAACTTTTTTCTAAAGGACAAATATGGTGAAGCAAAGGTTTGGGTCTTAAGTTAGATCCCTTCTATGCATTAAACAAAAAAAAAAAAAAAAAAAAACATAAAAATCGTTTTTTTAAGTGAGACGCTATAAGTTTACAATCAACAAAGCGCGAGTATGAAATTTATTTTATAATTCTAGTACAAAAATCAACTAAACTAAACACCCAGTTATAAAATAAGCACTGATTTTAATTACTATACGATGAATTATTTTAATACCTAACTAATTATATACGATCTCTTAATTTTTTATAAGATTTTGAAGTCGGGGCCTCCTATAAACTACTACATAACGTAACTGACAACCCACTTGAGTTGAACACTAATTTAACTAAACGCGAAATTAGTCTTTAAATCTATCCTCTCCCTCGACTTCTCCAGGATCCCTCATACCCGAACTTGAAGACCATTAGATGACAGGGAGAAGTATACCGTTTGAAACAGAAAAAGAATTTTCCTAATCTGTACAGGCGTCTTCTAGTAATCGGGGAGCATAGTACATAAAAAAATTCCAACTAAGTCTGTAAATTACTATTACCCTAACTGTAAATTAAGCTGACGGCGTCATGAAATATTAAATCTAGAATACTAGTCAAACTTCAGAAATCGGACGCCAGTTACGATACATTTATTAAGGAACATAAATTTAATCTTCAGAGGGAGCGGCGGGGGGATTTTTGTCTGAAATTCCCCTTGAATTTAATACTAAATATATTTCAAAACTGCAATATTAAAAAAAAAAAACTTTGATGAGTAAATGACGTTATTTATTAGCAATATATATATATATATATATATATATATATATATATATGTATAAAATAAATTAATTAATTCAACTATTTTCGTAGTAAAATGCATTTAATTTACTCATTGGCTACATGAGTAAGAAATACATTAGTAAGACAAAATAACCTCCTTTTTTGAAGTCGGTTAAAAATAGGAGTGAGAAAAGAACTCCTTTACGCCAGAGATAATAAAGTAAGATTATGTGCTGTTCAATCATCAACTTGCATTATAAGGAGACCTATACAATTAGTGTATAATTTGCAACTTGATATTGAGTCAGTGACGCAGTAAAAAAATAAAATTAATTCTCCTACGGAAAAGTTTTGTTTATGCTTACTTTGAAATTGCACTTTCTGTAATTTAATGTTTAATCCAGATTGTTGTATATTTTTTGATAGCAATTTTCCATTTGATATCTACCAAGTTTGTAAGTATGATTAATAGTTTGATTGTTATTATGTTTTTTTTTAAGGTTAATATTTAAATTTTGATGAACATTTTATATTGTTCATCCTGGGAGAGCGTGTTAAATCTCCCTTTTAGTTTCTTTTGGCGATTAAAAATCTCGCCAATTTGTGGCAAACCCAAGTTTATACTTGAAAGAATCTCAGTTCAGGTTCAGATAGATTTGATTTAGATTCGATGTTGAATTACGAAGGGAGCCGCTGGCCCTATAATACCAGCAAGAACCATGTTAATGGTTAGAATTCTATTTGTTTTATGTGTTAAAAAAAGTTTGTTTCGTTAAATTGATAGTTGCTGTTTGTGAGACTTTTCTACAATTTTGAATTTTAAACCTGCAAAAATTGGATCTTTTGAATGGAGCTCCCCCCCCCCCCAGAAGGATAGCTGACTGATCTCTTCGATGCTAGAACTGCCAACGCTTTGGACAAACCACTCACCGATGTTCTCTCCCCCCGGTAAGTAATACATACTCTAAAGTTTGTTGCTAATAATTATTTATCGTAACGTTTAGAATTTTATTTCGATTGTTCTTCCTGTTTTTTTAAAAAGGGGTGGAAGCAAGGACCTTTTTTTTAAAAAAAATATTAAAATAAAATTTCTGTGAAAGTAACAATCTTTCTCATTTTCCTTAACAGACCGTAAATTTTATCTGATAAGAACAAAAAGTAAAAAAGAAATCTGTGACCTACTTCCCCCAATTAATTCTAATTTGAATTCCGAAAACTTTGAATTCAAATTATGTTTTTCGCAATCACGAGTTGCGACAAGACCCTACTGATTAGAGTTATTGTTTCTAGAAACGGCTCCCCCCCCCAAGCATGTCCCTCCTCCTGGGTGGTTACGTGTGTATAGTTGTGTGTGTAGGCTTACGTGTGTGCACGTAGGCGTGTGTATGTGTGTAAAGGCTTGCGCACGTAGGGGAGTGTATATGAGCATGCGTGTGTAGGACATGGACCAGCAAAAGTGGATTCCGGGGGACAGTGCTCAGGACCAGCCGCGCCGCCGACGGTGGCCTTTTAGGTTTAAGCAATGAAGAAATGTCTACATTAAAAAAGTGGTTTATTTCCGCCGACATTTCCAATCCCCCATTCCCTTTGATGTGTCAAAAGGTTGATTAAAACTGCAAAAAAAGGGGGGGGGGCGGTTCGTATCGGCGAAACTGGAAAGACTCCAAAGAAGTAATTATCATGAGCAAGACACCAAATTTCATGAAGTATTAAATTTATTCTGCTACTTCTAAAAATAAGAGCTGTGTTAATGTTCAAAAATACAAAAGGGAGTTTAAACTTAAAAACAATGTAAAATAGAGTCCAATTCTCAAAAGAAGCGGCAAAATATTTTCCCCTAACTTTAAATTAAGATCCAGTTTTCCCAATTGCAGCTGGAGCAAAAATATGCTTCTTACGTTCGCATGATCGTTTACTCAAGAAGAGAGTTAAAAAGGGGGGGGGGGGGTTGGAATCACGGCATGGGTGCTGAGCCATTGAATTTTTCAAGGTTTGTAGAAACTATAAAGTTTTTTTTTATGTCTCGCTTGTCGGATTCTCAAACTTGGTTGCTTAGGTGCTCCATCGTGTCGTCGTGATGAATGTTTCGGCCCAAAGCCAAAAAATGTCTAGTTTCTCAGAAGAAAAAAAGATTGGAAATTTATAGGTATATTTGATGATTCATTGAAATGATTTTCCAAAAAAAGAAATTCGCAGTGTTAAAATAGGTTTGTTAAGAAAGGTAAAAAACCTTAAAATGAGAAATGTTTCCAAATATGGCATCTTTTCTGAAATGTTTTCCTAATGACACCAATACATAAGAAAATAGATAGTTCCAGTTGGTGGTAACGATTTTTTCCCATACAAAAATTCGACCTGCGCCGGTCGTACTGTGCTCTTAATGTACAATTTCATTGACTGAATATTCTAGAAGTCTTTATCCTGTAAGATAACGACAGAGATCTCTGATTAAGTTAGATCTCTGTTCGTCAGATCCGACTAATGTGACTATTTTTTTCTTCTTAAAACGGGACAATCAAGCAAATCGACAATGTATGTTTTTAAGTATCCTCAGTTTTAGTTTGTGATTATATTAGAAAAGAACTAGAACGAACACTCAAAAACAAAAGGCGGGGTACTATATGTTTAGTTCACGAATGTGCTCGAGTACAATTGGTGCTGACTTACCATAATGAAATTCTGGGCAGGATCTTTTACGAAATATACTTTGAAATCGGCATTGCCTTAAGAACTATTATTTGCATTATTGTGCTCTTTCGCTGACCCACAAGTTATCCTAAAGCGCAAATACCCTTAGAGCTGGGAAAATATAATGTATTTTAGGACCCCTGCTAACGTAACTTAGGAACATTGCTTTTTCTTTTATTCATAAATGATATTTGTAATACTTTTCAATGTTATGACTACCTTTTCTTAACTGATGATTGACTTTAATTTAGAATTCTTAAAGACAGGGTGTGTAATTGTCGTCTTTTTGTTTAGATTTTTTAAGTTCTAATAGTCAACTTGTCATTACCAAACAGTTGTTTATCTTTTTTTTATCATCAAATCATCTTACGTTGACGAAATTGATAAAACTAATTTTTTTTCAGCAGGCATTTACTCGGCAGTTATTGAACTTTCCAATTGTAAGGAAATTTGATATATTGCTTCAATTGGTCAAGTTAGCTCAAATGATTTCACTGAGTGCAGGAGCGGATATAGAAATTTCGGGAGGGGGCTCGGAAATTGAAAAAAACTCTCCCCTTCCGCAAAAAAAAAAGTTTCATATTTCGTGACTTGATTTTTAAACGATTCTTTAGGATCCCTGAAGGCCAATTAATCTAAAAAAGAAATCAGGCCGTTTTTTTTTTTTGAATGTTAATTATTTATTTTATCAAAGAATTATTGCATGGATTGAGAATCGTTTTGTTGCTTCCTAAACAGATTTTTTCTTGCATTGCTTTGAGGTAAAATTACTTCTAAAACTATAATTTTAGTTATATGTTCCGTGTGTTGCAGTTTCGTTCTAATAGCCAATGACAAGCCAAGAGTCAATCATATCAACCATTACTTCATGTTAATTCGGTCATGAGTTTATTTTTTCAGTCATTATGTTAGCATAAACAGTTTATGCAGAATTTTTTTTCACCTGGGAGGAGGGGGGGGGGGTGTTCAAATTCTTATGTTTTGGAACTTTTCAAAATTCCTTTCCCAGAAAAACCAGTTTAACCCGGTTCTTTCCCATTCTTTACATCTCTCCTTTCGCTGAAAGTGATATCATTTTAGTAAGTGATGTAAAACATAATAAAAATGTATTGCATATGATGCATATCCAAAGTTGTTGCAGTTTGAAAAATAATATAAAGATAAACGTTACGAAGACAAAGTAGCCAGAATTCCGTCGTAATTACTGGACTTATTAATTCTGTAAGTACAATGCTGTGCTGTAGGTTCAGTCATGCAGGAAGTGGCTTTTATTTATTGGGATAGAGCTCTGCATTTGAAAGATGAGAGTTTTATTTTAAGCACATTGCTAAGTAATTGCTAAGCATCAGAATTTCTGACCGAAGTTTAGACTTCCAACAGGAGCCATATGGCTGTCACACGTGTACCATAGTCCCGATACACCCGCCAAATTTTCCGATGAACGTTTATGTGCTTTTGTTTTAATGACTGTTAAAATGACACTGGTACAGAAAATAGCTGTTTCGCATATTTCTTTCGGTACATTCCGCTATAGGCACGTCACCTGGCTCGGCTTTACTTTCTTCCTTGTGAATAAAATTTAAAAGTTGAGTTTACATCGTCGCCGTGTTTTCACTCTCTAATTTTACATTTTAGGGGAACTATGCATGCTTTTTTTTTTCGACTAAGTATGTTCATTTGGCTTGTTTTACGTGTTAATGGATTAACTGAATTTGATTTAGGCAACTAACTGTTTGAACTATTTTAGCGGAACTTTAAATCTTATTTAATACTTTATTTTCTTACCTGGCAGATTAATTTAATGACTTAATTAGTTATTTGGCAGAGTATGTTTCATAAAACGACCAAAGTATGGCGTCCAGGGCCCGATCCAGCCAAAGTGGTGCCCAGGTCCTGGTAAAATTTGGTGCCCCTCTCATAAGAAATGAGGTATATTTTCAAAGTAAAAATTTTAAAAAGGATGTAAAAAAGATAAATTTACCCCACTTTAGTGCCCCAAAAAATTATGGTGCCCAGGTCCACGGACCTGCAGGACCGTGCTTTGATCAGGCCCTGATGGCGTCGCCAAATAAGTTTGTTTAAATATGACTAAACATGGCTATAATGAGGTAAAAGTAATCGCTACAATTAATTATGCACCGTGTCGTACCTGAAACTGAAAAATAAATCTTCCCTACCGATGTCGAGGTCAGCCTCGGTTCTGCCCGCCCTCAGATTATCGGTGGGAGCCACAACAGGTCTGCGGAATCGGAGGGAACATGATTGCCCCTGTAATTTTAGATCCTTCAACAAATTTAAACGAAAAGTAGTCTTATTCAGATTTTTCCTCTTCAGCCCTGGCTCTGTTAAGGAGAGGAAATGCCAGAATCAGACTCGGTTTTCGACAGCGGACACCGACGCTTTGTCCCAAAAACATGCTCCATTCGGCAGCCCTAGTGCCTGTCAGACCGGAATCCTTAAGTTTTTTTTTTTTTTTTTAAATAATGTTACTAGTCCGGGAGCAAATGGTTTCCCGTGCGATTTTTGTGATACAATTATAGCAGTTAGTTTTTCTGAAAGGTATTTGCATGAGGAAAACGAATTCAGATGTTGCCACCCTCAAATGGTGCAGGGGGCTGGGGGGCAGCTATAACTGCCGTGGGGGGCAAGTGATTTCCCGTTCAATTTTTGTGATACAATTCTGTGACTTAGCTTTTCTGAAAGGTATTGGTACGAGAAAACCAAATTTCGATAATGCCAACCCCGAAAATGGTTCAGGGGGGCAGGGGGCGGCTATAACTACATTTGGGGGGGCAAGCTGTTTCCCGTTCAATTTTTGTGATACAATTATGGGAGTTAGTTTTTCTGAAAGGTATTGACACGAGGAAACTGAATTTGGATGATGCTACCCCCGTAAATGCTGCAGGGGGGCGGAGGGGGGAAGGGATTATAACTGCATTTGGGGGGCAAGCTGTTTCCCGTTCAAATTTTATGATATAATTATGCGAGTTAGTTCTCCTGAAACGTATTGGCACGAGGAAACCGAATTTAGATGCTGCTAACTCCGAAATTGGTGCTGGGGGGCAGGGGGGGGGTGGTTATAACTGCGTTGGGGGCATGTAATTTTTCGTTTAATTTTTGTGATACAATTATGGGAGTTAGTTTTTCTGAAAGGTATTTGCATGAGGAAAACGAATTCAGATGTTGCCACCCTCCAAAATGGTGCAGGGGGCTGGGGGGCAGCTATAACTGCCGTGGGGGGCAAGTGATTTCCCGTTCAATTTTTGTGATACAATTCTGTGACTTAGCTTTTCTGAAAGGTATTGGTACGAGAAAACCAAATTTCGATAATGCCAACCCCGAAAATGGTTCAGGGGGGCAGGGGGCGGCTATAACTACATTTGGGGGGGGCAAGCTGTTTCCCGTTCAATTTTTGTGATACAATTATGGGAGTTAGTTTTTCTGAAAGGTATTGACACGAGGAAACTGAATTTGGATGATGCTACCCCCGTAAATGCTGAAGGGGGGCGGAGGGGGGAAGGGATTATAACTGCATTTGGGGGGCAAGCTGTTTCCCGTTCAAATTTTATGATATAATTATGCGAGTTAGTTCTCCTGAAACGTATTGGCACGAGGAAACCGAATTTAGATGCTGCTAACTCCGAAATTGGTGCTGGGGGGGCGGTTATAACTGCGTTGGGGGCATGTAATTTTTCGTTTAATTTTTGTGATACAATTATGGGAGTTAGTTTTTCTGAAAGGTATTGTCACGAGGAAAACAAATTTGGATGTTGTCAACCCCGAAAATGGGGCAGGGGGGCGGGGGGCGGTTATAAATGTGCAGGGGGGCAAGAGGTATGTTCAATTTTTGTGATGCAATCATGGGAGTTGGTTCTGCTGAAAGGTATTGGCACGAGGAAAACGAATTTGGATGTTGCTATCCCCTAAAATGCTGATGGGGGGCAGGGGGGGTATGACTGCAAACATAACACACTTATATATTCAAAATTTCTCGGTTTACAACAAGTTTTCAAAGTTTAATATGCTTAAATCCACTAATAACAACATTAAATGCAAAAAACTCCGAATTAAATTGCTGACACGTGTTTCGAAGCTATTAAGAGCTCCTTTTTCATTGTAAAAGATGTGAGTTTATGAATGAAAATTCATCCGACTAAAGACGATCTTTCCATTGATAATGGGTTCCTGGTAACAAAATTTATCATTTCAGTAAAAAATATTAGGAGGAAGGGGGGGGGGTCCCCCCCCCCCAAATTTTTTGTACAGGTGTTTCTTTCGGTTTCAGAATATAAAGAGTATTTTTGAACAAAACAAAACATTTATTGAAACCGTGACTTTCATAACCGTGACTTCATAATAGATTTACGGAGATAATTAGCAGCATCATACAAACTCCTCATGGTCATGTTTAAATCTTCATCATCATTCTGGGATATCATGTTATTGTCTCGTGCATGCTTCATACTAACAATTTCTGCTTGATTTCTTTTCTGCGGACGGTGAAATTCAATATCTACAACAGATTTCTGTAGCAATTCTTTTGTTTCTTTCCTTGTAATGGATGGATAAGGGACGTTATTCATAGCACGAATGTTTTCATACGTGGTTACGTGGACAGCATCAGCCATACTCAATGTACCTGTTTTTAAACATTCTTGAATCATACAAGTAAATTCAATCTCTGACGCACTCTCAGGGGCTCTAGAAGTGTTGGGTGCACTGGCATTAGGACATCGTAGTACATTTGTCACATTCTTCGCAAAACATTGTAAATGGTATCGCAATGGTAGGGACTTTGCACGTGTCTGACCTTTGTCACAGAAAAAGCATTTCTCTTTATTGAATGGAATGCAATGTGAACGTGTCAGTCTCGATGTGCTACTATTTGTAACAGGTGATGTATGCTGAGCTTGACTTTCATATCGCTTTTTTATGCGTTCAAAATGTCCCTTATGAGTGACATCTTGGTAACAACTTCGATGCCATGATGCCTTGTTGTCAGCCAGTATTTTTGCAGTCATTCCACGCAAACGGATATTAGATGAAACATACTTGACGTTTTCATATTTAGCATTTTCTAGCACACTCTTTAAAACCTTTTCATGTGTGGTAGGGTTAATGATTAGTCCTTCGGTGGATTTCTCTTGACATATAATACATAATGTATAATTAATTCCTATTTTTAGCTTTGTATTTGGTTCAGTGAGATCCATCTGAAAGTGACTAATTGCTTACTAAACTAATAAACGACGTGCGTCAAACTTCTGCATACAATATTTTTATTTTAAATGAGCTAGACTAAAATAAGAATCCCTTCTCCTCTCTTTCTTAAAAATAAATGGTACAACGTTCCCTTGTTGACGAATTTCCATTTCATGTGACTCCAGAGAAAAAGTTACCAATTAAAGTGTCCAATAAAATAGATAATACTGGTGACAGCAATAAATTTCTGTTTTGACCATTTAAAGAGATCTGCTCTTCCCTCTCTGAAACTTGTTCGTGAGAATTTTCTTTCAGAAGAATAAAAAGGTACGGTGTGCTTCATAGAGAAAAGAGATATTGTAAAAAACCAATACTATCACGATCTGATTAGGAAAATGAGACCCATCAAGTTGCTTTGTAGAATAACTAGAGACATATAG
Organism: Uloborus diversus; assembly: GCF_026930045.1. NCBI lineage: Eukaryota > Metazoa > Arthropoda > Arachnida > Araneae > Uloboridae > Uloborus > Uloborus diversus. Next base: position 83,098 of record NW_026558613.1, read on the forward strand.
GTTGTAAAACTGGACATGCCGATTCCGTGAGAACTGGATCAGATTTTGACATTGTTGCTTTTGGAAAAACTTACCGCCAACCAAGAATTGAAGATACACTAGGCCGCAATACAAAGGGAAGGAAGAGATAAGCAAAATTAAAGGCGGCGGCAAGGAACTCATGTTAAGCTCTCGTAACAATGCCTTTGTCCTCCGCTTCTATGAGTACAAAGGAGAAAGGAGAAAAAAGACCTCCTTCGACATATGTTTGTTTCTTTAATGTACGACCACCATGGTGTTGGAAATTTCATCCAAGCGCTCCCACCACTTTTTTAAAATTTACTTTAAAAAAAAAGGAGAAAAACTCAAACGAAAAAACATTATTCTTTCAGAGCTGGGGCCGTCAAAGCCGTCATTAGGGGGGGGGGGGCTTAACACTGCCCCCCCCCCCAAAATGATAGGCCTGGGTAAAGGGTACAAATTTATTTCGGAAGAGGAAATATATACAAAGAATAATAAAGTACACAAATACAATTTTTGCATTTTTTTAATCAACGGGGGGGGGGGGGACCTCCCCCTTCCTCCTAATATTTTTTACTGAAATGTCAACTTTTTTTTTAATTTTTTATTTTTAGAGTTGGTAAACAAAGAGAAAAAATAGTATTAATCATAAATAAGAATATTCCAGTTCAACCACAAGCTTAAGATTTAATGTGCAATAATTTAAATTTTCCAATTTCAATCAATCCCATTTGCACAAACTGATGAGAATAATTATATTTAATTATATTAATATTCCAAATTTTTGAAAATATTTTCAAAAATTTGGAAGGAACTGCACTCCTATCTCCTCTTTTCCACTTCTGAGTATACTACGGACAAGTAATAAAAACTATCCCAGTCAGGGGAGGAAAAAAGCAAAGTTAAAAGTAAAAAGATAGTAGAAAGATTTTTTTTCAAAAGTAATAATGAAAAAAAAAAAACATATTCTCAAAAAAAGAGGTCAAGAGAAGGGTTAGTGGGTAAGCCATAAAATCTTATTTATTCCCCCCCCCCTTTTTTTTAAATAAAACTAGTCTATGTAATTGGATTTTGACATTACTTATTAAATGACAAATAAAAATGGAGTTTGGCGTCCAAATTTGGGATGAATAGCCACCGTAGATTACCTCTTCCAATTATAATCTCCATTCTACTGAAATAACATGAAAAAAGTTCAGTTTTTAGGAGTTTTTTGGTTTTATTCACGCAAAATAAATTAATCCGTAAAAATAATTTTTCTGTCGATTGTTAATTTTTACTTCTAAAAAGTGAGAGGGCAAATCCTCTTTGCTTTTGAAAGTAAGGTAAAATCCCCCCCCCCCCCCAACCCACACGAGTTGCCTATGGCTTAGCGTATAACTAGCTAATCGAATACGATAAAGATGAGAAAAAACTATGACAACATTGACTTCCTTTTTAACATAGAAATGCAAGATAGATAAATCTGTACTGAACGAAAGTTTTCTTGCTTTGATGAAGGTCTGAAATCGCTTGGGGGAGGGAGGTGACATTTGTCTTCTCTTAAAAAATCAATTAATTCTAAATTAGTGCTAAAAGTGTAAATGCAACAGATGTAGAAGCACACATTTAGATTTTCTTTATATTTATCAGTAAGTAAAAAGCTGTATGACATGATTTAAAAAAAATATTCCCCACAATTTATTCTGATGCTGTTTTCATGAATAATGCTTTTATACGGAAGTAAATATGTGTTTTAATTTGTTTGAAGAATTGAACAATTAACTTATATTTTCAAGGATAAATTATATCATATTGGAAACAAATTAGTTGGATGTGCTTGCTACTCAAAGCAAGAGATAATGTCTTTGCAAATTAATGAAATGAATTTAGGAAAGAATTAAATCCGACTTTTTTGGTGTTTGTTACACTACAATCGTTAAAGGAATATAACAATTTGACGTAGCGCCATTAAAAATTTCTGTTTATCCCACTTCAGAGACAGCTGTTTTTGAAGATTTAAGCAGATTGTCATTTTTCACCTTATTTTATAAATCATGGTTCTGAATTTACATGTTGACAAACTGACTGAATTTTCCAAATTAATGAATAACATGTTCAGAAGAAAATTAGAAAATGCTGTTTTGTGAATAAATTTTTAGAAGTGCAAATATATATTATATTGCTAGCAAGTATCACTTTACCCAAAATTTTGAACTCCAAACGTAAAGTGGATAATACGGCAGTTTAAAAATTGTATAATATCGTGAATTCTTTAGTGAAATTCTTTTCTTTCGACCATTCTGAGAGAACTAGTAGCTAAGACACTTTTTGGGCACACGTGCGACCTGAATACTGGAGTTGGACGAACCATGCGTACATTTTTACATATTATGTGTGTGTTTATGTAGTTTTAAGTCCTTATGGAATTATGACCTCCTGTTTCACTTTTTGTGCGGCGTTACTGTTTGGGGTAACAGTTGTGTGGTGGAGTGCAGTATATTTTCACGAGCTCGTTAAAGCTCTGGGCAGATTTGTTTAGACGCCTTCCAAACTCTGATTTGCTAAGTTTTACTTTTAAGTTTCTAAAACTGGAAAAAAATTACATTTGGGTTGAAAATGAAAATAATGAAAATAGAAAAGGTTAATAGATGGCGAAATATTGCAAGTAGTAATTGCACACCCGTGTTTCGAGATGCCTTGTAACCCTGAAGCATGTGTATGCAGTTATTTGCAAAGTTTGTGCTTTATTAATGTTGTTTTGTATAATTTTTATGATAATTCGTGAGTTAATTTATAAATTCTACAATAGCATTTGTTTTTGAAAAGTGGTATGAAAAAGTAAGTTAAAAGTATAGGAAATTGAAACGAAATCGTAGAACGCATTCGTCTTTTCTCTTTTCTTGAGGAAGTCAAGCGACCTCAAGTCATTAGCAGATCCTCATTCATGCAATTGTCGCTATGACTTGCTAAATAGCTATCGGCAAGAAGAAATATTCTTCTTCGGGGAGGTCTCACAGTAGGGGTTCTTCTTCCACCACCCCTGCATACGCGGAACTCGGGCGGTCTCGGATCTAAGCTACAGGGTCATTTTCGGCCGGCCTCGGTCTTAAGGAGTTAAACTGAAACTAGATTTTGATTGTTTTCTTTATCTACCACAGGTTTCCGCTGGAGCTGCCACTAAGAGTCTTCATTAGCCGACGAGGGTTCATCCTTCGACTAGGACCGAGACTCCGGGTTCGGGCCTATGATCTCCACAGCAGCAAGAGGACGGCCTGAACTTAAACTTCCTGACAAGCCTGCTCCCGTCCGGCCGTCAGTCACGTTCACACCGAGGTTTTCCACCCGAAACGGGTTTTCTTTGCTGAAGATTCTTGATATCTGAGGGCCGTCAAATAATTGACAGCATTTCATTGGTTTCCGCCAAGCAGCGCGCACTTGTCTCTAGTGGGTAAATTCAGCCACGTGATTGATGTACGGCGACCGTAGAAGACTGCTACTCCGTTTTCGTCGGCAGTCCGTCCTGTCAAAAAACGGAATGGACGGGACGGCCGGCCTTTAAGTGAACAGCCCTTCACGGATAACAGGTACATATCTGTCCGATCGTTTTACCTAAAATCTATTGAACCAAGTACACCAAAACTTGACTTTTATTTACATCACGCTTTTGAGACTCTATGCAAAGCTTGTGGTGCTGAAAAATTAAGAGCATCTACATGAAAAAAAAATTGCTTTACCTTATGTGTCAGTTGCTGGTTTGTCATGTTTGCTAAAAGTGTTACCTGTTCTGTCTTGAAGAAAGGCACAAAATCCTTGATGAAATGCAATAGTGCTGTGCAGTGTAAAGACAGGGTGGGGACACATAATTGCATGTTATACTTTAATAGATCCCCCCCCCCATCTCTGCCATGTTTATACTTAACAGCGATGCATGGTTGGAAAAAAATATCATGGTACAGTGATTTGTTTCTTTTTCATTCTTAATTCACAAAAGTTACATACGCAATTTCAGAAATTAATTACATGCTGAAGTATTTACTATGCCTCGTTGGAGGTATGATAGTTCTACAGGTGAATTTAAAAAAAAAAAAAAAAAAAAATCATATGTTTCGAAATTTTTTTTGTCTCAGTATCGTGCAGTAAAGTGAAGTTTCACGATGTTTTTCAAAATTTTATTTTTTAGTAATTGACACTTGCAATAGGTGTTTTCAGAGTTCGCCAAAATGACTTGAAAAAATACTATTCTGCGCTTTTTGTCAAACTTTTCGAGTAGATTAAACTTGTTGGTTTTATTCTTTAAAATGATTCTTTTTGGTTAGATTGGTGGTAAGAGGAACGAGACTATTTTTAGAAATTAACACTTTTGAAAATTCAGATGACTTTAGTGGGCGGCAGTTTGGTGGTTATAAGAGGAAAAGAGTTTTGATAGTGGGAGGAAGGGTGGAGTTTTGACACAACTATGACATAAAAAATCGAACTCATGACTGCAGTGGGTGGGTGGGAGGCGTTTTGGTGGTAAAAGAGGAAAGGAATTTTGACAGTGGGAGGAAGGGTGGAGTTTTGAAACAACTATGACATATGAAATCGAACTCATGACTTTAGTGAGCGGGAGGGTGGTTTTTGGTGGGTATAAGAGGAAAAAGAGATTTGACAGTGGGAGGAAGGGCGGAGTTTTGACACAACTATGACATAAAAAATCGAACTCATGACTGCAGTGGGTGGGTGGGAGGCGTTTTGGTGGTAAAAGAGGAAAGGAATTTTGACAGTGGGAGGAAGGGTGGAGTTTTGAAACAACTATGACATATGAAATCGAACTCATGACTTTAGTGAGCGGGAGGGTGGTTTTTGGTGGGTATAAGAGGAAAAAGAGATTTGACAGTGGGAGGAAGGGCGGAGTTTTGACACAACTATGACATAAAAAATCGAACTCATGACTGCAGTGGGTGGGTGGGAGGCGTTTTGGTGGTAAAAGAGGAAAGGAATTTTGACAGTGGGAGGAAGGGTGGAGTTTTGAAACAACTATGACATATGAAATCGAACTCATGACTTTAGTGAGCGGGAGGGTGGTTTTTGGTGGGTATAAGAGGAAAAAGAGATTTGACAGTGGGAGGAAGGGCGGAGTTTTGACACAACTATGACATAAAAAATCGAACTCATGACTGCAGTGGGTGGGTGGGAGGCGTTTTGGTGGTAAAAGAGGAAAGGAATTTTGACAGTGGGAGGAAGGGTGGAGTTTTGAAACAACTATGACATATGAAATCGAACTCATGACTTTAGTGAGCGGGAGGGTGGTTTTTGGTGGGTATAAGAGGAAAAAGAGATTTGACAGTGGGAGGAAGGGCGGAGTTTTGACACAACTATGACATAAAAAATCGAACTCATGACTGCAGTGGGTGGGTGGGAGGCGTTTTGGTGGTAAAAGAGGAAAGGAATTTTGACAGTGGGAGGAAGGGTGGAGTTTTGAAACAACTATGACATATGAAATCGAACTCATGACTTTAGTGGGCGGGAGGGTGGTTTTTGGTGGGTATAAGAGGAAAAAGAGATTTGACAGTGGGAGGAAGGGCGGAGTTTTGACACAACTATGACATAAAAAATCGAACTCATGACTGCAGTGGGTGGGTGGGAGGCGTTTTGGTGGTAAAAGAGGAAAGGAATTTTGACAGTGGGAGGAAGGGTGGAGTTTTGAAACAACTATGACATATGAAATCGAACTCATGACTTTAGTGGGCGGGAGGGTGGTTTTTGGTGGGTATAAGAGGAAAAAGAGATTTGACAGTGGGAGGAAGGGCGAAGTTTTGACACAACTATGACATAAAAAATCGAACTCATGACTGCAGTGGGTGGGTGGGAGGCGTTTTGGTGGTAAAAGAGGAAAGGAATTTTGACAGTGGGAGGAAGGGTGGAGTTTTGAAACAACTATGACATATGAAATCGAACTCATGACTTTAGTGGGCGGGAGGGTGGTTTTTGGTGGGTATAAGAGGAAAAAGAGATTTGACAGTGGGAGGAAGGGCGGAGTTTTGACACAACTATGACATAAAAATTCGAACTCATGACTGCAGTGGGTGGGTGGGAGGCGTTTTGGTGGTAAAAGAGGAAAGGAATTTTGACAGTGGGAGGAAGGGCGGAATTTTAAACAACTATGACACATGAAATTAAACTCATGACTTTAGTGGGCGGGAGGGTGGTTGTTGGTGGTAACATCGGGAGGGAGGGCGGAATCAGGAAAATTTTTATTTTTCGGAAATAACTTGAGAGGGTTGGTGACTTTTCGTCAATCTTTCTTTCATTTAAAATGAAGAAAAGTAAAGATTTAGTTTTGAGCAAGCAATCTTTGGCTGTCAGAACGGGCTAAAAGTTCACTGGACTTACTTTAAGTTACGTTGATTTAGCACTAGTTTGTAGTTTCGTTCGTAGCTTAGTCTGTAGTTTAGTTCGTAGCTTAGTTTGTAGGGTTTTTCTTTTTTTTTTTTTAGTTCGTATCTTAGTCTCTAGTTTAGTTCGTAGTTTAGTTTGTATGATTAATTCGTAGCTTTGTTTGTATGATTAGTTCGTAGCTTAGTAAGTATGTGCCATTGGACCTTTAGTTCTTCAGACAGGCCAACAGCTGCTTGCAAAAACTTCATGCATTTTCAGGGTGGAGAGAAACCGGCTCGAGCTTGTTCCTCGGCGCATGTTCGTGCAAATTTGGACGAACGAGCCGAGAGGCATGCGGTCCTGCGTGCATCGCTCGCCCCTCCGATCTCTGGAAGGACCTTTACTTGACATTAAATGGAGGAAAGATTGACTAGCAATCGAAAGTTTTATTCTTTTCAGTTATTTCGTTTTGTTTTCCTTTTCATTTAATTATTTAATTCACTTTTCTTTTTAGTTTGATTGAGTTACAATATTCTCTTTATTTTATGCTTGTATGTTTTTTTAAATATTTTTTTAAATATTTTTATTTTATTTTTGTTAATAAATTTTCTATGCAGAGGCTTCTAGGGAGGCAATATGTTTGTTTTATCTTCATTAAATTGTTTTTCAAAGCTGTTTTTTTTCCTTTTCCCCAACACGAATTGTGTCCCAGTTTGGAAGTTTTTGTCATAAGTTATAAATATGCTGAGTTTTAAGCATCAAGAGGGGAACGGCAGGAATCGCGGAGATCATTGTTTTCTTTTCATTCACGCCGAAAATTAATCTTTAATTAAAGGGAAAGGGCTATGCGTAATACTGGGAGGGGTTAATAAATTGTTTTATTTCCATTTAGTTTAAAAGTTTTATTCATTAACACAAACAGAAAGTGCGTTTAGATACAGGGGAAGTAAATCATTTTCTTGGGGGAGGGGGTACCTTATGGGAGGGCTATTTTTTTTTCAAGTATGGTTTACACTTAAAATTTAGATATGCTTTTACAATAAATTAAAGTTGGCTTCAGTTGAATAAGTTTGACTTTTCTGTTAACAAAGCTGATTCAAACTCATTATATTTTTTATATTTTATTAACATTTACTGTTGAAAAAATATAGTTTATTACGACTGTTATACATTTTGTTAATCTTAGTCAATATCGAACAATATTTTTTGAAAAACTAAATTAAAACACCTGTACTGAACAGTGATAGTTTAAACTCTTGCTTAAATTTCATTTGAGAGGTCAATCGTGTTATCAATAAATTCTTAACAATGATTTATTACCAAAGTTTTTAAAATTGTGTTTTAAAATTTAAAAACAAAAAGATAAAGTAGTATTCTTTCAGGGATAATTATACTCACCATAGTTCAACGTAAGTTATTCTCTTCCATTTTTGGATGTTGAAATAACTTCAACGTATTTAAAGAAGCATGGAAATCGTCTGAAGAGAATTTTTTTAAGTTTCCTCGGTAATGATTGAAGGGGAGAAATGGCCATTCTCTCGTTTGATCGTTACCGACGTAGATTGGAAATGAGCTTGGCCATCCCCTTTCCTTTCTACGCTAGGACTGGCTCTTTGGCAATTCTCGAACAGACGAATATCTGCTCAAGTTAGCGGTGTGTATAATTTATCCCTGTATAGAGAAATTATTCAAAATTAAAATAAAAATCTAAAGAACTTGAAAATATTAATTTTCCGTTTAATTTTCACAACATCTTGTTTGCATCTTAAATGTAATAGCTAGCTAATATCTTTCCATCTAAATGTTCATTTGTTTCTTACAAATGCCAACGACAATAATTTGAACGATAATTTGAATAAATAAATTGAAAAAAGTAATTTATTGACCTCTCAAGGAAACGGTACACAATCTCATTGGAGCATTCAGGAAACAAATCACTTACCTTTGGTGCAGAATTTCAGACAATCTCTGTTAATAAATGCAATTTTTCAATATTGTAAAAAATGTCAAGTTTAGTAAAATGCTTACGTAAAATTTTCCGTTCTTTGTTAAGGAAAAAAAAACTATTTTCTTTTTGTTTTTTCCGACTGTTAAAATTCTTAACCTGTTATGTTTCACTTCAAAAACATGATTGTCCTAAATAGAAGCAAGTGTGCAACTCCTGCAAATGTTAAACTGTAAATAACTGTAAATTTGTATTGATGCTTCAAATAAATGCTCTAGATTTTATTTGTGCACATTTTATTGACATTTTTCTAAAAAAGTTGGTACGCTACTAAATGTCAGCCTGTCGGAGATTTTGCTTCAACTAAAAAAATGAATGACATCACATTAATATTGCAGCATCGGAGAAGCTACCAGGTTTAACAGGGAAAGAAATCTCAGAATTGGTTTCCTTCGACTCACTTTTACTACTTACATAACATTCTAAATGCTGCATAAAAACCTATGTTGAGATATTACGCACAAAAGACGCGAGTAATTTTACTCCAAAATTTAAGAAAAAAATGATTTTTCTTCAGTGAAATGAGGCAGTTCTCAGTATTTTTGTTCTTTAATAATGTAAACGCATGTAAAATAATGCAGTGGAAAGATCTGTCTTTTTTTCAGAAAAAAAGGTTAGAGGAGGGCGGGGGGGGGGAGTTTTTTTTTTTTTTTTTGTGAATAAAAAATGTCGGCACCCCTGGCGTAAAAAGGCGAATGGCGTAAAAAGGCGGACCAGCTGGTCGCCGCAGGCGGCTAGTTTTAAATAAATATTGGTACAATTTTAATTAAAAAATTTTTCGTAGACAATATTTTCTTTTTCTTTCACTTTTATGAGGTTTGAAACAAATTGAGTTACCTCATTTCCAAATCAAGAGAGACCAACATATAATTCCCACTGAACACTACAACCTTCCCGTATGTAACGTTGCACTACGTAGCTTATAGCTGTACGATGGTAATGGCATAAGAAATTGTCATTAGATACTGTAATCATTTAAATAATCATAAAATGATTAATATAATCATAAAAATATACGGGGCACATGGAGATGCAAGGAATATGAGCCAAATTATCTGATGCTGGTGCAATAAGTACAATACTCAATGTCGTATTATTCCGTAGTGAATTACATTAGGGTTGAATTCCATTGAAGAATTAGACAAATTAAAATTGTTTAATAAAATTATGATATCGCCTTTAATTTAGAAGCGTGAGGAGAAGTACAGAGGAGTACCCTATTAATGAAATTCTCCCAAATGCCCGTTTTTTCTTGTGAAAAATACGGAGTCTTTCTGTGGAGACAATCAATGTAGTTTAAATGTGAAACGGCCAGTTTTTATACTTATTAAATTCCCGGCAGTTCCGTAAAAAATATCGCAAAGGTCTTGAATATATAATTTTTTTCCAGTTCCACCGGGTATGCCGATCAACATTAATTTACATTTCCGGGTTTCATGTACTAATCATGTTTCAATAGAACTTTTTCGTTGATTCTCTGCGGCGGTGGCAAACAAAAGTCGCTTGTTGAGTGTCCGCTTTCTCGTTTTTTGTCTCAAGTTTTTATATCGCTTGACATTAAACGACGATCAAAGTATTTCTGCTGACGCCCCTGATTTCATTTATATTCTTTAATCAGTGGTTGGAAAACATTTTTTTTTTTTTTTTTTTGTAGCCAACTACAGTTACTGTATTAGAAATGTAGTTCACCAGTTCACCACAACTATAACTTTTCTTTTCCAAAATGTAGCAACTACAAACTACTTTTGAAAAGTAGTCGCTAGTTCGCTGCTTTTTAAAAAATAAATAAATGAACAGCATACACATATACGCCGGTTGAGGATTGAACGGAAAAAATTTAAAAGGGGTTTAGATTAACAATTTGGCTCATTTGAACATGGAATATTATAGTATTATTTATTCTTTTTTAATTTTACTGAATCAATATGTCATTCCAAACATTTTATGCTCTGACACCCGTTTAAGTTTCGATACCTTGTTCAGCTGGCGCCGACTTCAAGGCAGGGGAAAAGCGGGTTGTACTCTTACTCGGCAGCGAGAAGTTGCTTGTTTACGCTGATTTCTCGCTTTGACTGACTCCCTTTTGATGAAAATTATTGAGCTAAGTACTGTGCGTCATGATTTAATTAAGCTTTTTAAAACATGAACTTCAGTCTATAATTCCAAATAGTCAATTATTTACAACTGACTTTTATCCTACAAGAATTTGCTTTAGCTTTATATGACAAATATAAACAAATAGCTAAACAAAGTGGTATCAATAACTTAATGGAAATATTATTGTATACCTTTTAAGTACTTTTTCCACCTAAGTGATGTAATTGTAAATAGATTGAAAGACACTGTTGTTCGTCCATAAAGTAGTTTAACAAATACATCTTAACTTAAGCTACAAATTTAAAACAGATAACATTAATTGACTATTAGAAAATGAGTGCATTTAAAAACGGTAGTAATAATAAAAATTATTTATCTTTTGCAAAGATTTCACTTTTTTTAACACCTCCTGCAGCGTTTAGTTTTTCAGCTAACCGATCCTAGTCTCTCTGCCGATTTAATGCTCAATATTTTGCTGTTAATTTATTCGCATTTATAAGTAGTGATTGTTTTTCATTTCTGACTAATAACTTTAAACTGATGTTTCTTGATTCCCATAGCAGTAATTAAGGGGCGGGTTTTTGGGTTCAAACCATCTCAAAAAAAAAAAAAACATGGTTTTTATAAAACTGTTTTGCTAAAAACTTTTTTTTTACTGTTTTATTTTTTATTTATTTATTTTTTTTTCAATTTCATTTAAAAAAATATTTTTTAACGAATTTGTACAAACTAAGTGCTTTTTCTGCAGTCTTTATTTTTTATTATCATTGTGAATATCATTTCTTTCAAAACACTAGTTTTCCTCAGATTTTGATGGTTTTGTTAGCGTCAGGTATTCAAAGTTTTGTTAAATTTAAGAGAGTCAAATTCTACATTTTTTAGTGTCAAACAGTATGAATTTAAGAAATATTACTTTGAATGCGCATGCATGAGTACACGTATCTATTTCCCTCCTTTTTTTTTTTTTTTTGAGTTTTTAAATAGGCATCAAATATTTAATGGGGGGGGGGTGAAGTTACATAATTTTTTTCTTCCATTTAATGGAAAAGTCCCCTTTTATATTTGCTTATAATAATACCCTTACCCTCATTTAAATATCGCATTGTAACAAAAACGAATATTTGTTTATAAATCACCAAAAAGGTTTAAAAATAATTGAGTGTGAAGGATTATTTAGAAAGATTACTTTATCATTTGTAACATTGACTTATAAAATTAAAACCGGATTAGTTTGTAAGGATTTTTACAATAAGATATAAACCAAAATAGACTTTAAAAAAGTCTTATAAAATGGAAAGTGTTAAATTCTAATATTGTTCTCTAATAGTTCTAAATAGCGTTCAATCTTTTATTCCTGATTCAAAGTGTTTTTTCTAGCTCAAATAAATTGTAAATATTTACATTTCGCAAATGAAATGTTAAAAGTTTTATCTACTTATGTCATTTTATATTATATCTGTGTGTGTTTATGTCCATAGTTAGTAACCATTTATTCATAGCATGGAGAATAAACTGCCGTATACTCCAAAAATCAGGCACAGATGTGTACCCTTTTGAATACTTGACACGGGGGAGGGGGGGGGGACCATCCATTTCGTTGTCCCGTTTCAGAAATCTGGCAAGCCTATTATTAAATAAACTCATACCTCATTTGAGTTTGTTTAAAATAATTTATATTTTAACCATAAAATATTATGTAATTGAGAAAATCATAGCTTCATAACATATAAGCGTAATTAAAGAATTCAGAAACTATTTGTTTGCGAATTTCAAAGCAGTTGCTGATTTGTTCTTAAAGCCATGATATAGTCGAATTATTTTGATACTACATACCGTTTGCATTATCATTATGGTTTTGCGAAGAAATTACCATGTGATTTCTTTCATTTTGCATTTTTTATAAGCTGAGAAATAAATCTAGCATTTCGCAAATAGCTTTGGATCGATATGACTCTTCTAGGTACTTCTACACATATTTTAAAAAATGTAAATTTTTGATCCCATCAAGGAAAAATTAATGGACAAACAGCGACATTACCTTCCCTTGAGTTCGCAACCAGTGAGTTAAATATGTATTTTGTAACTCCTAATGACTCCAGTATTATTCTTTAGCAAAGAAAAATGCTTTCATGCCAATATGCTTTGTGTAGTGTGCTCTTTTTAAATAACTAAAAAATTCTTCATGTCACAGAGGAGTGAATTAAAAAATAGTAAATGAAAAATTAATTTATCCCTGTGTAAGGGGGGACGCCCCTCCCTCTTATAAAAATGCGCCTTTGTGATTCACCATTACAGAGAAATAAAGTTGACTAAGTTAAAAAGTTTAACTAATGAAACACGTGTAGCTGTTTGGATAAACACTAGTGAGGTGAGATATGGAGTCATTTGATTGGTCAATCGCTTCTCCGTCTCGAGTTGCAGGGCGAAGGGGAGAATATTCCCACTTGGGGGTTTGAACGTAGCACGAAATGTTGCAACCGACTATTTTCTCAGCGATCCTGCCTTCTCGTGAGGGAGAAATAGACGTCACTGGAAATTCCGGACGACTTGAACGTAGGTCGTCTGTTTACATATGGATTCACATTTATTGCAAATTTCATCCAGAACGTAGCATTACTTCTTGAAATACGGCACTTACAATGAAAAAAAAAGAACATTCAACCCTTTTCAGCTGTTGACACCAAAATAGAATTGGCTCTTATACTCTTTATGCGCTACTTGTTGATAAATTTTTATTTAATTCCTTTCATTATTTCTTGAGATACAACAGTCACTATTGAAGACAAAAAACGTTCTATAGCTCAACCTCCGTTTGAGCTATTGACACTAAAATTGAATCAGCATCTGTACCTGTTAGGGGCAACATATGGAGCAAATTTTGTTTGGTTTTGCTTAATTCTGGGGAACAGCGGGCACGCATAACTCAAGAAACGTCCCATTGCTCCGAACCCCCGTATGGGAATTTGCGTCAAACACCAATGGGCCCAAGTTCACATAGGGGCACATACTCGTATGTGTATCGAATTTCGTTCGATTTCATGCGTTAGTTTTTGCTGTAGAGCGGCCAAAAAAAACTAGTCACACATACGTGACAAATACATAGACACACATACTTACACACACAAACCCACCCACACACACACGCATACTCCTACACGCACATACACACAAACCCACACACATTCTTACTCACCTATACACACACATGCACACTCACCTACATACACCTGCACACACACCTACACTAACTACACACTCACACATACACACGTACCTGCACACACACATACACACTTATCTGCACACACACATACACACGTACCTGCACACACACATACACACGTACCTGAACACACATGCACACACAAACCCACACGCATTCACACACACATATACACACTAGGGTGGTCCTTATTTATATGGGAAAATATTTTTTTCGGAATTCAACAAGTGACGCCCCCTAGTTTTGTGACACTATAATAAAAAGTAACGTGTGCAAAATTTGAACTCGATCGGTCAATAATAGCACGTGCCCCTAGGCCGTTGAACTTTAACACTTTTGATAATTTTCTCACAAATCTTCGAGTTTTTAATTTAGACCCAGTACATCGTTTCTCATAGGTTTTCAAAATATTTTTACAGTGAGGTAGCACTAAAATTGATCTTTTTAATTACTTTATATCATTTAAGGATTTTACGTTGAATAAGAATGAAATAATGCTTTAGAAACTCTCCTTAATCCTACAGTTTTCTCAATGTATCTCGATAGTGTGTTTTTTTCCCCGATATTCTTGGACGGTCTGTAAAATCAATTGTTTTTGTGACTCATATTTGGTAAACTAATTGTGAAATTCTTCGATTCATTGTGCTCCTCTTTCAGTTGTATCATTCACTATTTTCAGTATTTTAACGATCTCTCTTCCCTTTAAGAAGTTTCCCTCCCACAGCTCAGTTACTTCCTATTCCTGGCTGATGAGTGCTGAAAAGCACGTAACTGCTTTCCTCGGAAAGAAAGACCGAGCTGGCGGTGTTTTTTATGTATACTGGGGGAGTTAGTAAATGTTAACGTTATTACCATTCGGCAAAATTTGTAGCTATTTGGCTAAATTTGGCGTTCAGTTGGACAAAAATTTCATCATTCGGCTGATCCGGGAAAAATATTTCTGAAGCAGTAAAATTTGGAGCAATGTTCGGCAATTTTGGAAAAATCATCGTTCGGCCTAATTTGTAGCCACGAAAAAATTATCATCAATTAATCCAAGTTTTATTTGTATTCAGCGAAACTACCACTAGGCAAAATTTATAGTTTTGTTCGGAAAAACTGTTATTTGTCATTTTTTCTGCTTTTCCACCAATTGGCTTTTTGGGTGCGGGAAACTAAAGCAAGCTGTAGTAAATTGTAGATGAGCGAGCAATGAATTGCAATAAGTATAAGGACAGCAATAACTAATTTCTAAGAAATCTCTTTTAATTTTTCCCCATAAACGCCTTATTATTTTGATCAAGTAGCATGTTTCAATGCATTATATGACAAAAAAAAAAAAAAAAATCGCATCAGATAATTTCGTCCGGTTTTTTGATACAAATACTTCTATGGTCTTACGTGCGCCGTGACGTACCTACCCCAGTAAGAAGTACCTAAGGCCCCTATAGTAGAGTTATAGGAGCTCTAGAAGTACCCAATATGATTCCCGAGATTTTGGGTGGATGGCAGCACAAAAGTAACCAACTTTGGTGTTGCTTATCTTATTTAAAAATTTGTTCTTTTTATTATTGTTATGAATGTTATTGAATATACACTTGGGCAGAGCCGGTCTTAGGCCCCGCTCCGAAAAATAATTTTTTCCCTTTCACACAAATACGAAACAGTTGGGCAAAAGTTGAAAATTAATATTAACTGATGTTCTATCTCGGAGTTTGATGCTACTTCTGTTTATGGGGAAAGTTGGGGTTGTGAAACTTTTGCCATGTTTATTCAAGTTATCAAATACACATCCAAAACTACTTATGCCAAATAAATTATTAGAAAAAAATATAAACATATGCCAAGTAAGAAAGTTTTAAATCCATTGCCGTGCCACTGTAAAAAAAAAAAAAAAAAAAGGAATATTGGGGCTCCAATATAAAAACTGCTAATGATGATCGTCAGTTATTACGGTGGCTAATAACACAAGGGCCCTTTGCGGGGACTCTCTTAGAGCAAGCGACATAAAGCTGCCAGTAGGACAAACAGGGAGATCTCAAATCCACTCCGGAGTTCCTAATCGACTGTCCTTGCGACATGTTGATGGTGATGGAGACCGCAAGACGTGATCTCCTTTTCCCATCAAAGCAGATAACTTTCGATATCTTTGATGTGAACTATAATTTCTTCAAAATATAGCTTTGCTGAGGGACAGACTGCGGGTCCTTCCGAAGAGCTCACAGGTTCAAAGGCGCAATAAAAAAATAAAAAAAAAACCACGAAATCGTACACGTGCGATGGCGAATAAAAAGAAAAAAAGAGAAAATACCAAGGAAGTCGCACAAAAAAAAAAAAAAAAAAAGTATTAATTTAAATTTTTGGCATCTTGAATTCAAATTACGTTTTTCGCAATCACGAGCGTGTGTGTTTGTGTAGGCACATGTGTGTGGGTACGCGTGTGTGTGTGTATGTATGCATGTGTGTGCGTGTTTATGCAGTGCTGTGTGTGTAGGCATTCGTGTGTGTGTGTATGTAGGCATATGTGTTTGTGTCTGTGTGCAGGCATGAGTGTGTGTGGGCTTGTGTCTGTGCGCAGGCATGAGTGTGTGTATGCGTGTGTGTGTGTGTAGGATATGTAAGTAACCTGGAGACGGTTTTCGCAAGAGGAGCAGCATCGTGAGACCGGTCGACGCGACGGTGGTGCTGGCAGAGGGTGCTGGTGGGAAAATAAAATCATAGAAATTCAAAACAGTCAAGCGAGAACAATAAACAATTGTGATTGCTAAAAAAAAAAAAAAAAATTAACTTGAATTCTGAAATTTTGAATTCAAATTATGTTTTTTGCAATCACGAGTTGCGACAGGACCCTGATCATTGGGAGCTATTGTTTCTAGAAACGGCTCCTGTCCCCCCGAGCCTGCCCCTTCTCCTGGGCGGTTACGTGTGCATAGTGTTGTGTGTGCGTGTAGACATGTGTGTATGCACGTAGGTGTGTGTAAAGGCTTGTGTATGAGCGTGAGTGCGCGTATGTGTGTGTATATAGGCATGCACGCGCGCGCGTGTGTGTGTGTATATGAGCGTGCGTGTGTGTTGGACATAGACGCCATCGACCAGGAGAAACGGATTCCAGGAGGCAGTGCTCGGAGCCGCGCTTGCAGGGGACGGTGGGCGGTGGTGTTGGTGTCCTGGTCCAAGCTGAAAAGGGAACCAAACATCAAAGACGGTCAAGTGAGAACAATAAGCAATCGTGATTGCTCAAAAAAAAAGTCGCACAGGTTCGATAGCGCGCCAAAAGAAGAGGGACCTGGAGTCGCACAGGATCGAAGGCGAAAACAAAAACACGAAGGCGCACGGGTTTGAGGGCGGGAAAAACCGAAGGCGCACAAGTTCGAGGGCGCACCGGTCCGCGGGCCGATAGGAGGCTAGTTTGCCACTGGCTTTGCCAAAGTAAAAAACTTTTTAGAGGTAACTTAAACACAGGAAAATTAGTAAAAACCATGATCTAGAAAGTGTTTAGTTATATACCCCCCCCCCCCTTGTAACTGAAACTATTTTTCTCTTGATTCTTTAAATTACGTCATTAAGTATGTGTTTTGCAGTTAATTCATATTTATTTACTTATGACTGCCAATAATCAGGGGCGCGCAAAGTTAAAATTTTTGGGAGGGGGGATTTGTCAATTTACCGAATAAAACTTCAAATCTTTCCGAATGACAAAATACGAGCATGCGCATCACGTACCAAAATCTAACGAAAAGAGAAATTACATATCCTTATATAAAAAATAACAAAATAATAGAATGCTGTCTCCGAATTTTACGAACTGTCAGACATTTTTCGTGAAATAAGGAAAGTTTGGGGATGTCACAGTGACCTCTCGTGACCCCTCATCGCGGGGGGGGGGGGGGGGGCTCTGCCAGACATATCACCAATTTTGCACAAAATATTTCCCATAGACTGCTTAAATGTTCTACACACACATGAATTGCATGCTAGTTCCAAATTAATAATAAATTGTGCGCAATTTTATATATTTTTGTTAAAATTATACCGGTTACCAGGGTTCGCTTCTAACATATTATTTTTATCCAAAATTTCATCACGAAGATCACAACAAATTGGATTAAAAAAAATGGGATGCCCCGAAATAAGTTTCAAACTGAAGAAAAATTAAATAAAAAGAGAATGGGTAATTTAGAACATTGTAAGGAAAACCACCAGGAATTCTAAATCTTCCTAAGGTAAAAAATGAATGAAGAACAAAAGTGCATCAAGAAATTCAAGAGCCATGAAATTTGAATGTAAATAAAAAGGAAAAAGTTACATAAGATACCACTGCTAAATATCACCTCAGCCCAAAGCAGCACTAGTTTTTTTTTTCCAGGAGGACAAAAATTTGAAGGGGGAAAATTTGAAAATTCCTTTATGGAAAAACTAAAACAGTTATTAAATGTTTTTGGGAAAGAAAAAGTGGAGCAGAATGTTTTACAACATATTTTCAAAAGTAAAACAATGTTACGGACAAAGCAAAATAGGAAAAGGGAGGCGTTTTTTGAGCCTAACCCTATCTTTTTACATTACCAAAGGTAGCCTAAAATTGATTTCCATTACTTCAATTTCAGAGATCTTCAGAGGAAATTCCATGAACTCACTTCCATTATCATCTTTAAAGATTATTTAAACTTTTTTTAATGACACATGAATTCCAAAAAGCTTCCTAGTTAAACTCAATAAACCACATCCCTTCCCCCAACGAATCAATTGCGCATTTAAGACTTAAATATCGGAAAATTCCTGAGGAGATTCCCAAACACTATTTCTCTCCCTAACATCATCGAAGATGGCAAACAATTTCGCTTTTGAACAACAACTTCTAAATATTTGTTCAGTAGCGTCCTCGCCCCCCCCCCCCGCCAACATTTTGAAGATGATCTAAAATTTCAAAAATATTCCACAGGAGAGTCCCCAAACCCCATCCTGTCACCCAGCAATATTAGATGCGTTAGAGGTACAGCATATTTAGAGTTTTCATTTCACTTTTACATCACAGCAGATCGTCTAAAATTTCGTTTCTAAGACCTTAAGTCTGAAAATTTTCCTGTGGAGTAACACTGTTTTCAGATCTCCTCCCAACTCGTTGAAAATCGTCTAAGATTTCATTTTTAAGGCCTCAATTTTGAAATTTTTTCCTGAGAGCGACCCCGATTTCTGCCCTTCTTCAGCATTATTAAAGTCATCCAAAAAATTTTTGTTACAACTTCAATTTCGAAACACCTACTGAAGAGAGATACCGAACCCTATCCCTCCTTGCAATGTCATCAGAGATGGTCTTTAATTGCGTATTTAAGTCTTCAATATCGAAACCATTCGGAGGAAGAACGGCTAAACCCCATCCATTTCTCGGACGTCATAAAAATGCCCTGCAATTTTTTGGCCTACAATTTCGAAACGTTTCCTCGCTAGTCACCAATCACCCCCACATAAAAAAAAGAAAAAAGGTCGTATAGAGTTGCGCTTTCAAATCTCAATTTCAAAAAAAAAAAGAAAAAAAGAGCAGCTTCGAGTATCACCGTTACCCAGCATTATAAGTAAAGATCGTCGAAAATTTCATTTTTAATAAATTTCTATTGGGGGGCGGTGAGAGTCCCCCTCCTTTCTCTAACAACATCAAAGAAAACATACAATTACGTATGCAGGACTTCAGTTTCGAAAACTTTACGGGCTGAAATCCAAATGCCGTTACTTCCCGTTAAATCACATTAGATGGCATAAAATTGCATTTCTAACTCTTCAATTTCAAAAAATTACCGGGGGAGCTCCCCCGAATCCCCCTCTTTTCACAAAATCTAAGGAAAAGAAAGGAAGAAATCCATCTTTTATTTTGTCAACCAAAGGCAGCGCAAAATCATCACTTGTTACTGGACGCTGCTATGCCTCTGGGAATGGCTGGGGGTACCGGTCAGCAACGTTAGCCCACGTGGGAAAGTCAAATGACCAATGGCTAGTCTACCGGGAACGGTCCAGCAACGTTTTGATACGTTAGAGTACCGGTCAGCAACGTTAGACCACATGGGAATGTCCAATGACCAATGACTAGTCTACCGGGAACGATCCAGCAACGTTTTGACACGTTAGAGTACCGGTCAGTAACGTTAGACCACGTGGGAATGTCAACTGATCAATGGCTAGTCTACCGGGAACGGTCCAGCAACGTTTTGACACGTTAGAGTACCGGTCAGCAACCTTGACCACGTGGGAATGTCAGCTAACCAATGGCTAGTCTGGTCCAATGGCTGTGAACAAAAAGCCATAAATCAATATCAGTGAAGAAAAAGACCAAAGATATAGATGCGATAAGATGGCCTATTTCTATTGCTGTGTGACCATTAAATTCTGCTAATTAAATGAGCCAGCTGATGGCAACAACTGAGCACTTTTACTGCTTAATAAAGCGTGTATTTTTTATATTTAAAACGAAGTTTTTTAGAGAATAGTCACTATTTTATGTCACAATTGAAAATTCTAGAAATATTTCTGAAATTTTTTCTGGAATAATTTCCTAATAAAATGCTGAAATTAGTTCGAATTCTAATATCAAAATTATCTGTCAGAGGTGAATAATAAGAATAAAATTTAAAATAAAAAAATTAATTTGAACTTTGACATCTTGAATTCAAATTATGTTTTTCGCAGTCACGAGTGTGTCTGCGTGTGGGAAAGGGGGGTATGTTTGTGTGGGGGGTATATGTATGTGTGTAGATATGTGTGTGTGTGCGTGGGTACTGGTGTGTTTGTGTGGGGGGTATGTGTATGTGTGGGTAGTTGTGTGTGTAGGTTATGTGTAAGTGTAGGCAAGTAAGTGACGCAACCTGGAGACGGCTTTCGCTCTGGGAGCAGCATCTTGAGGCGGCCGGTCGACGGTGATGCTGCAGAGGGTGCTGGCGGGAAAATAAAATGATAGGACCTCAAAACAGTCAAATGAAAGCAATAAGCAATCGTGATTGCTCAAAAAAAGAAAAAAAAATCATTCTTAGAAACTGATTTTAATCTACATGCAATAGTTTGCTATCTCGGGAAACGTGGCAATGCTTTTTTGGTGGTGTTTTGTACTTGTTTCTTTTAAAACTTTTCACTCCAGGGTCCCCCGTACCTACCGCTTTTTGTTGTTTAACCAGTTGGATGGGAACCTGAAGACAGCTCTCATTTTTTGATACAGACCAGGAACCGAGCAATCGCTGGTCCGGCACCCCCCAGAAGCATCGTTTCCCTTGGAGGACTTTGTGACCACGAGCATATTAAACGTCCCCCAGTCACCATTTATGATGACGGTGGGTCTTCGACCTCTTTTAAATGTTGTCAATAGACCTGAACATTTAGATCTTTGCAAATCCACCAGCATCTTTCGTCACATGCCACTCGTTTGCACGCTAGTTATGGGTTCTCAATACACTGGAGTTCTGGAGGGGGTTATTTGATGAAAAATACCTTCTGGAGGGGGTTATTTGATCGAAAATTACCTTCTGGAGGGGTTTTTTGATCGAAAATACCTTCTGGAGGTGGTTTTTTGATGAAAAATACCTTTTGAAGCTGACTTTTTTTGATAAAAAATAACTTCTGAAGGGTTTTTCTTGATCAAAAGAGCCCTTTCATATGCTACTGTATTAGAATTTGCATTTATGTCAAAACCAATGGCTCTGGGGGAGGGTGTTTTCACTACCAACACCCCCCCCTCCACATCTTTACTACGGCACTGTATACCTGTCATCTCTAAACCTCTTTTACTCGGAAAATTCGCGGAAATACTTGTACGGGCGTATCGACATGTTATCTTCGAGAAAGTGACAGTCGTTATCGGTTGCGTAATAATGCTCACGGTCAGGACCCAATTTACAGAAATGAAAGCACAAACCTTAAGCATCAGGGCCCCCCACAACCAGCAGGAAAACTAAAATAACGCTCGGGGATTGGATATCACAAAAACATAGATGATGCTTTTGATTGGTGACCTTATAATCACAGATGGTGAAACAATTGTCGGCAGTGTAAACAGTCTGATATTTATAAGTCTGAAATAGTTTAAATTTTTGCTGAGGGGACAATCTTAAAGTGAGAGATAGGTACGACCAGTCCAAAATCAGTCCTCTTTACGTGTGTACCAAGGGCGCGATTTTAAGGGGGGGGGGGCAATTGGGGGAATACCCCCCCCCTTGGAGTTAGAACTTTCTTGCTTTTAGTTGTTTTTTCTTTGCAAAAATGTAAAAACATTTCTTCACCAGAAATTAATGAATAAATTATTAAAGATGTCAAATTTTAATAACTATAATAATCCGTACTGAAATCAGTTTCTCTGAGAAAAATATCTAAGCCCCCCGCCCCCCTTAAAATTTTTGCATATGGGCGCCCTTGACGCCTATTACAACTACAATAAAAATCTTTTTAAAGGTAATTTTATGCTCTTTAACTCAACATATATTATTTTACCCGCAATTAATTAAAGGTTTTGCGATATGAAACGAAAACCGAAAAAACGATCACCTACGCTCGTCAAATTTTGACAAACAACAAGGCCTTGTTGTTTGTCAAAATATTTTGCCTGACACATTCCTCTTACCATTATTATGTTATAAATGTTATGCTTTATTTAAAAAAAAAAAAACAGATGGAGGTAGAATTTTGCAGTGGGATTTTGTACTTAAAGGGGCTGTAATACGTTTACTTGTTTATCTTTTTGACAAACAATGATTTTAATCAATCAAACAAGAGTTTTATTTTCTTTCGTACTGATACTCCAATATGATTTACTGTGATATCATTTGAAAACTAGTGGGATGATCCAGTTTTTAGTAGATTTTGACCGGTTGTAGCTTAAACGATTGTTTTTGGAAATGACGTTTACAGATTTTTGCGTCAATTCAACTTTGAGTGCTTCGAATGTTTCAAAGCATGTAGCTCGCTAGTAAAGTGTAACTATCTCGATGAATAAAGTTTCAGTTTATAGGATTTTGTCAGCATAGTTCTTATTTTGTTTGCAGACTTCGAAGGAATTTCAGAAATCTTTCTTAATATTTTTGGCTCGTATTTCTTCTTTCTTTCGTTACTCGGTTACGAATTAGACACGCTCTTCTAACACCCCCCTTCGTTTGGCAGATTAGATAAAACTCACGCCGCATATTAATAGATCATCGAATAGCAATAATCGTATAACAAAATCTTTAGAATATAAACAACGCTAACGGATGCAGACGTTCACAAATTTTTTATAAAATTTAACATTAGCAGACCATAAATTTAAAATTTAATCACATTTCATTTTCTTATCACGATGCTTAATCTTTTTATTTAAAAATGATATTAGTTTTTGATTACAAACGGTATTTTGCGTTTATTTTTAGCCTATTTTTCGTTAAAGAAAAATAAAATAAATAAATACAGGAAAGATGGGTTGGTGTGTCGTAAAAACAAAAAAGTGAAAAAAAGAGTGGTGAAAAGTGTAGAAGAGTGTACCGTGCTATACAAGGGACGCTTGTATTAAAATCGCAAACGCATTCACTGACACACTACCGACGCCGCCAGCGGAATTTTCTTTTGGGAAAAGGGTACCAAGCGTTAGTGGCTGATGTTGCTTGATTAAATTTCTGTATTAAATTAATGACCTAATTATCTGTATAAGTCCCTTTTATAAAAGGATAAAATGGGACATTTTTGTGCTTCGAAGCTATCTTTTGAAACAACAGGAAGGTTAAAAATGCATCTTCTCTACTAATAATAAAGCTTAAAGTCTGTCTGGATCTCTATATGTCAGGATCTCTGAAACTCGCATAGCGCCTAGACCGTTCGGCCGATTTTCATGAAATTTGGTACAGAATTAGTTTATCGCATGGAGGTGTGCACCTCGAAGCGATTTTTTGTAAATTCAATTTTGTTCCTTTTATATTCCAATTTTAAGAAAATTTTACCGAGTGAATTATCACAATAAGGACTAATAAATTACGGAATGATCATAACGTGGAACCGTAACATGGGGAAGCAAATGAACATAGCAAATTGGTGACAAATTTATGATCCAGTATTTTTAAATATACAGGCGAACCAAATGACCTTTTCATTTTCTACTACAGGCAAAGCCGTACAGGTACCACTACTGCCGTAATAAACGGAACGTATGTTCATTTTAAACATGGCCCATCGTTTTCGCTTAATCGACGTAGATTGTAGTCAGGACAATAACATTATTTTTCTCTCGTTTCTTTTTTTTTTTTTAAAGGTTTCCTAAAAGAAAATGTTTGTTTGTGTGTGAATGTAAATATTTTCCTTTTCTAAAACTTCTTAAAATAAATTTAATATTTCGCAACCTTTTTACTTCCTTTTACAAAACAAAAAAAGAAGTATTGTATTCGCAAAAAAATGTTCACTCAAAAATAGGCCTTAATTTCTATTTTGATCCTCCCCCCCCCCCCCGAAGCGAGTTTTATTTTTCGACCCGACCACACGTAGATATATGCTTAGGAAGGCAAAGACACCCGAAATATCCATTTTGACTATTTCCGAGTCAATTACAACGAGTTTTCTCGTGACGTCTGTACGTACGCTCTGAACATGCACGTTATATCCGGAGAGTGGCGCTAAGACTACGATCGGCCACTTCCCTCCTAGTAAACCTGGCGTTAATCCTCACTATCATGCTCGCTGCGTAAATTTTCCATGTTTCTGAACAACTGGGAAGGTTATGTTTTTGTTTGAAGATCACACCGTAACAAAAGTATTTTTCAAAGATTAGCGATCTTGCGTTTCCCTCTCCAGCGGGACTAAAAATTCGAAGCAACTGTTTTCAACTAGATTTAACTATCTCGCGGAAGGCGACAAAAACATTTATTTATGAATTTCAACTTCCCCGCCAAAAAAAAAAAAAAAAAAAGTGGAAAGTGGTTCTAAGGTTTGTTTTTGTGAGAAATAGACTCTCAGTGTGTCCAGTTCTTATTTTTATACTTTTCACGCAGTTTTAGAAGTATTATATCTTGTTTGTAGTGATTAGACGTCGGAAAGAATTATGGATTTCAAGCTATAATTCTTTTGTATTCAAATCTATATACAAAATGATGTACAGACACAAAAAATAAACAGACACTATTCATGGAATCTCTGAAAAAGAAAGTGGTACATTTTCATGATTTTAGATTTTATAACTGAAACATATGCATATTCAAAATTAATATTCCGTACCACGTGCTTTTCATCCGTTTCTACATGTGATAACAGCGACAAATTCCATTTATAACTTATAGCAGAAATGAAGGAAATCACAACCAGAACACCAGGGGGAAACGAACCCACGACCTCCGGCGATACACGCAGGCAAGCACGACCACTCGGCTACAAATGTCCTTAATATTAACGATTCTCGATATTCTGCAACGATAGGTTTATTTAAAACATTTTATCGCCCGGATATGCGAGGGGGGGGGCGGCAAAAGAAACCGGATAAATGGTGCAATGCCAATTCTGGATGTAGGAGAGTGATCTCCAGCTAGATGTTTCTACATATGATAACAGCGACAAATTCCATTTATAACTTATAGCAGAAATGAAGGAAATCACACCCAGAACACCATGGGGAAACGAACCCACGACCTCCCGCGATACACGCAGGCAAGCACGACCACTCGGCTACAAATGCCCTTAACGATTCTCGATATTCTGCAACGATAGGTTTATTTAAAACATTTTATCGCCCGGATATGCGAGGGGGGGGGGCAAAAGAAACCGGACTAATGGTGCAATGCCAATTCTGGATGTAGGAGAGTGATCTCCAGCTAGATGTTTCTACATATGATAACAGCGACAAATTCCATTTATAACTTATAGCAGCAATGAAGGAAATCACACCCAGAGCACCATGGGGAAACGAACCCACGACCACTCGGCTACAAATGCCCTTACTATTCACGTTTCTCAATATTCAATTTAAAACAATTTATCGCCCGGATATGTGATGAAGTCAGACAAAACATTCCTGGCATGAAAAAGAATGTTAAACCAACAAAAAAGCAAATGAAGACTTCAAGAAACACCATATTTCTTGCAGATTATTGTCCGTTTTTCATGAGAAGGCACTTCGCCACACCTCCTGGGAAGCAGATTTCCATTTTACGCGGGGTTGATCGGTACGCAATCCACGCGCTTCTAAAGGAGACAACCAGAAAGCCTTAATTTGTGCGTGCATTTTAATGTGCAAAAAAAGATATTTACAACACTTGTTTCACTTTTCTGTGATTATTTTAGTTATTCTTACATTTTACAAACTGCTGCTTTTACAACAAAATTCTATGATCCGAAATAGCTTCTGCCGAAAAAGGCGAAATAGAATCATCGGATACCACATGACGAGGAAGAAGTCAAGTGCATTTATGCTACAGAAAAATGAGGCGTATAATCACAAAAGTAACGAAATATATCATTTTACGAATCACAAGTATCTTTTTTTTTAAGTTGATGACTGTCATCTTTCACACGAAAGTTCAGGAAAAATCAGTAAGTCTATTTTCATAAAAAAATCGAGACATTTTCAAAATCAAAAAGAGCTCTAAAAGTCACGAGGGGCCGTGGTAGCCTGATCGGTAGGGTATTGGACTCGGGGCCGGAGGGGCTCGGGTTCGATCCCCGCTGGTCGAAGACCCACCGTCGTCATTAAAGGGGACTGGGCGACGTTAAATATGCTCGTGGTCTCAATGTCCTCCAAGTGAAACGGTACCTCTGGGGGTGCTAGTACCAGGTAGCTATTAGCTCTTGGACTAGTTCTAAATTCTCATTAACTGTTCGATCCGGTGATGGTGCTGCCATCTATCGGTATATAAAATAATGGAGGCAAGGCACTAGTATGCAGACCTCGACATAAATACAGTTGTAGTCAGTTGTGACTCTTGAATAGAATAGAAAGGTCACGACAATCGTAATAAAATCAGGACAGCTGGGTTCCCTACTAACTCTTAAGTATTGGTGAGGAGGGACTTTCAAACGCATGTCTCAGATTAATTCTGCGCAATTGCGCGAAGTGAATTGAAATGAAGATATCCGTAAATACCCCGCCAATTTTATAGTTCCTCAGTCGTGGATGCTGCTTAGCATTTGACGTGTGAATCTTCAAGATTTTCTTTTCGGTATGTAGTTTTCTTATGATAGATAGAAATGTTTAATGTTTGAAAATGTGTAAATAAATAATAATTTAATTTTAAAAACACAGTAATGTCCTAAAACAAAAATACATTGCCCGCCACTTGTTAAATCGACATTTGTTCTTGGCAGGATAGCGGAGTCGGAAGGAAAATGGCTGACTTCGACACCTGGATTTTAAAACACCAGCGTCCGACTCCGGCTGTTTTATGTATTTCATTTTTTTTCATGTTACGTTATATTAAACGTTTTGCATTGAAAATAGGAACCGGTACATTTGTTTATCCGAGGACATTTCAATTTATTCGAAATTAAAACTTCATCTCCCCTTGTGGGTTACAACCTATTCAGCGATTGTTGATTTTTATCTTCCTTTTTCAATATTTTGTAAATCATTCATTTATAAGAAATAAGCCGTTTTTTTCTGTAGGTACTAATAGTTAGATGACAATGTGTGTATTAGTAGTACTATTTTTTAAGTATAGGTAAGCATTCCTTCGTTTTTTAACAGTATCACTCATTCAGGGGTTGTTACGAATAACGGCTAATACAATCTAATTCGTTGGTATTTGACATTTCATATTAGCAGAGTTCAACTGTACTTTTTTATTTCATATTTTTTGTGAGAATCAAGCTTTATAGACATATACCGTGAACCCTCAGAAATTTCCTCCCGAGCTACGCACCCCGACTTGCTTAAGAGATGCATTCCTTTTACTATTTTTTACTGGAGATCAATGTAAAAAAATACATTATTTTTTTGTTTAAAAGAGATTATTAGAAAATGTTAGGTGAGAAAACAGTTTGCTGACAGTTACTATTAAGTAAAGACTGTTAAAAAATAAGCAAACTACGGAGCGTCGTTGCTGGCTGTTACTTATTAATAGGCTTTTATACATGCATTCGAAAATAATGGTTCTGTTTGGAAACTTAAGAGACTTAAGTGTATTACTATTATTTTCATTTCTTCATTACGTGGGAAATTCACTACAAATGGGTTGCTGTTTTTGAGACTGATTTCCATGCGTAGAAGTAGTCAAGTGCCCATACTTGAGACTGTTTCTAGTTCAGTATGTTTTTACTTTGAACAAAGTATTCTACTTCTCGGAAGAGCCTTAGTACTCTACCTCATTACAAAGTAAATGTGTTCAGATAGGTCCCTTAAAAATATGCATTGTTCCTGCACCTTAACATTTTGATTTTTCTTTCATGTGGGCAGCAATAGTTTGTAGCTCTGAACACTAATTACCTTTTTGATAAAGTTTAGTTTACAACTAAATAAAGATAAGTAAGGAATTGGAAAGGGTGCGGGGTCAATAATTAAAATGAAATTAAACTCCATTGGATTTGTCTAATTTTGCATCGTATAAAATCCTGTCAGTAAATTGGTGACTTTGTGTATAGCTTCAATTTAACGATACCCGATTTAACCATTTCCTTAATATAATGATACATGTCACTGAAAAAATGAAAATTGATTTACTTATCAATAAAAGTACCACTAACAAAGATTACTAATCATGTTTTTAGTTACTAGTTTTCTACTTATTTACTATTGCTGTTCAAAAAAGAGATTAAGGAAGTAATTGACCCCTTAGCTCCTTAAGATAAATACCTTTGTGCTGAGCAGTAAAGTAAGACGAAACAACGTTAGACGAAGCACAAATTTGTAAATTACAGCAGACACGTGTTTCGGCGTTACAGGGAACGCCTTTTTCAATGCAAAAAATAATGAGCTTATGGATTTTGCATTGAAAAAGGCGTTCCCTGTAACGCCGAAACACGTGTCTGCTGTAATTTACAAATTTGTGCTTCTTCTAACGCTGTTTCGTCTTACTTTCCTTAGCTCCTTCTCAGCATTTCATCCTATGACAATTCTCACTAGTAAGATGTGACGGTCTTTTAACTTTGTAGATGTTTTATAAGTGTAGATCGTCTTAGCTTTCAATCAAAACTTGAGTTACAACTATAAATTATAGCCGAGCATTTCACGGGCTGTTAAAATCGAATCGAATCGATTATCTCTGAAAGAGTATAAGTCCACTTGTTAAACTCTTCAGGAATCAATTAAAGATGGTTATTTAATTGAAAAATAACTCATCTCTAGACGATTTTTTTTGATATTATTATCTTACCTAAATTATGTTTAATTTCGTCGCTGACATTAAATATTTTTTTTTAATCTACCTCTGCCTGAAAGTATAGTTTGAAGTGATGAAAAAGTAAATCAAGTAAAACAGATTTATTTCAAACTTATTCATGACATTTAAAAATAATATAACAGATTGAAGAAAATGATTACTGAATTCCGAATGCTTTAAATCATTATTTACGAAGTGAATACTTCTTGTATTTTTATCTTTCTAAAAACGAGTCTTTGTAAAACAACACAGTTTGATAGATAAAGAAAAAAAATACAAAAAAACTTGACAAACTAAAAATTTTTTTAATATATATATCTGTACATCACAGGGATATAACACTGTCCATTTTTTCCCAAAATGACGAAGTTAAAATCGGCTTTTCTCACATTTTCTAGACGTATAAAGCACTGTCCAAAATCAGTAATTAAA
Source organism: Uloborus diversus (assembly GCF_026930045.1). Taxonomy (NCBI): domain Eukaryota; kingdom Metazoa; phylum Arthropoda; class Arachnida; order Araneae; family Uloboridae; genus Uloborus; species Uloborus diversus. The sequence goes on from NW_026558613.1 coordinate 112,463, forward strand.
AAAAAATTTTTTTATAACGTATATTAAAAGAACAAACATGAAGGCGATTTTCACTTAAGGGGATAAAACACCGCGTGGTAAAGTTATGAAAACGAACATAGTGCTGTATCCCTAAGATGTGCAGATAAAAAATTATTCATATTCCTTAAAAAAACATCCTCCATAGAAATGTTTTTTATTCTGCTCTCTAGTCTGGTTTTACCAAATTCGATGTACATATTAATATGATTATGATCGAAATTGCATTGAATATACAATCTTGATATTGGTTCTCCTACATTACAAAAATATTTCTTTTGTGTTCAGTATTGCCAACAAGCTCCACTTTGAGAGCACGACGAAAGTCAATAAAATAACTAGTCTGAAACCTTCCCTTGTTGTTCTGTAGAATATTTAAATTTTTATGAATGTTGTGAATTGAAAACATTTGTCATCCCCATAGAAGCGTTTCTCCAAAATCTCAATTTGACAGAAAGAATAAAGATACCAGGGTGGTGCAAATGGCACCCCCGCAAGTCGCGAGGTGCAAGAGGGGAATATGAGGTATGAGGGCGCAAGCTCTGTAAAAGTAACACTGTATTATAAATGAAATAAAACAAAACTTATGGGGTGGGGAGACGCACTTGAAAATCTAATAGAGGGGGGGGGGCACCGAAGTGTATGTACGCTACAGGAAGGCAACTATTTTAGCAGTTACATTCATTTCAACAGATGTAACAGTGAACCTTGATTCTGTTTCAGAATTTCACTCATAAGACATGGGATTTGACATGGCAATAACCTGTCATTCCTGAATCTGTTTATTATTCAATTTTACTGTCCCAAAAGGACGGTCGCAAATAACAAACAAATGTCCTCTGAGAGAGAAATCATGAGCAATCTCGTGAAATTTCTTTACTTTTATTACCAGAAAAAGTCTGAAAATAGTTTTTTCTTATTTTGACCAGCATTTACGTCACTGAAAGCGTGCGGGTTTTTCTAAACAGTTCGTAGAGTGATGTTAATAAAATTCATACGAAATTATCACGGACATCAAATTGCATTCCGAAACTTCTTTGCTTCACCTCGACCCAAGGCCCGTGATTTTGAATTCTTCCGGGGGGGGGGGGGGGGATGGTGTGCAAAAGGGTGGGTCGATTTTAACTTTTTTTAAATCGAAATCGCCTGTGGTGCGAAAAGTAGTGTATTGGCATCAAATAATTGTTATACATATTTTTTAGGAATAAAAATAGATTTAGATCCCTCGCAAGTCCCTTAAAGTTTCACCAGATATGTAAAAATTGACATTTTAAAAAGTTTAAAAAAAATTTCTTACGTAAAATTTTTTTAATCGCTTGTGGTGGGAAAATTTGTGCATTGATAAATTAATGTTCGTTAAAAAAGTGTTTTGGTAATTAAAATATATTTAGCCCCCGACATGTCCCTGTAGTTTCGAAAATTATGTAAAAATTAATTTTTTAATAAAATTTCTATGTGTTAGTAAACAATCTACCTTTTTACTAAGTTAATATTTAGTAGAATATCATGCAATATCAACAACAGCTTTAAACGTATGTGACTAGATTTCTTTTTTTTTTATTTCTTCTTTTTTTTTGTGCAATTTTTTAAAGTGTTGAACCGTTCTTTGAGCCTTACTGTTTCTAGTTCGCTTTTCGTTTCAATGCTGGATTTTCGCAATCTATCCTCCAGATTCCTCTAAGTATGTTAAGTTAAAATCTGGCTATTGAGGATATTTCTAAGCTTAAAGACAATTTTTGAGAAACCAGACGCAAACGTTGAAGACCGTGTGCTTCTTATCGTTATCTTGATGAAAAAAACAAAATTGTTTCCGATTGCCTAATTTCGGGGCTAATAGCTTAAAATTGTTTTTTTTTTTTAAATATTTAAATGAACAGCATGATTAATCATTTCATTAAAAATTTCAAACTACTAAGTCCTAATGCTGATATGCACCCTCACACAAAAACACCTTCATCGTCTGATTAACTGATCCAACAAAGTTCTTAGGATTAAATGTATCCTCCTATTTACAATTTTACAACAATTTAACCAAACATGTTGAACTTATTTTCATCTGTAGATAAGAAGTTATTGCAAAATGTTTTGAGCTTATTTATCATTGATTTTGCGACGGAAAGCGTAAGCTTTGTTTTCGCACGAACAAGAAAATTTCTGCGGGAAGAGGTCCCATTCAGTTCCGCTGATCAGGGAACTTAGAGAGCAATTTGAAGTAAAAATTAAACGTAAAATTTTTCATTAAACTTTCCGGAAACTTCTACGGCACTCAAATGTGTATTTTTCACAAATTTTTGAATTGTAAATATCAGATTACGTTTTGTTAACTTTGTCGGTTTACCTTTTCTTGCCTTATTTTCAATCCGATTCTTTTCTTTAAAATATTTTATCAAGCACTATGCTATAGAATGGTATAAATTAACTAATTTAGAGATATTTCAAAGCAATTTGACGATACTGTGAGGAAACAAAAATCAAATTTCGAATAGTGTTCGTTGTTTTTTACGAATACCAGCCATTTAAAAATAATTAGCAGAATATTAGGGAATAAATAAACAAAAAACTAAAGACAAATGACTTTACAGTGTCATCAGAGTGCAAAAATAATAAAAAACGACACATAATAATTTTTATCATGAATTTATTCGAAAATATTTCAGTGTACGATAACTTTTGTGGCATATCATTTCTGTCGCTTTCTTTTTTTGAAAAATTTCAAAAATAAAATCAGGCAGTACTTCGAAAAAACTACAGGACAATTTTTTTTAAAATGGCATAAAATGAAGTGAACAAAAAATGGACTTGATATTAGAGTTCAGTTTCGCATTATTTTGGTTTTACTACAACATTTCTAGGTGTACGATCACTTTTGAGAGCCACTGTATTTCTTGAAACTTCAAGGGTTTGGCCGGGGGTCTAAAAATGTTTTAATTACCAAACATTTTTTACACGAATATTAGATGCCAATGCACAACTCTTCCTACCACAACCCATTTTAAAAAAATTACTTTCTTTTAAAATGTCAGTTTTTACATATTTGGCGAAACTTCAAAGGGCTGGCGGGAAATCTAAATATCTTTTGATTTCTAAAAAAAAAAAATTATACGAAAATTTGATGCCAATACAAAACTTTTCCTACTACAGGCGATTTTGATTTTCAAAAAATGTTAAAAAGGACCCACCCTACTGTGTAAAAAGGCAAATTTTATCGGAAAGCAGTAAACTACATGCCCACTCATATGAAAACAATTTAGTTTCCCACGGTGGGGGGGGGGGGGGCGATCCACCCTGCCACCCAGACCCCTTAAATGAAGGACCTTCTGATACCGTAATAATGCTAGATTGAAGTTGTTACTTGTTTTTACTTCGATACGCAGAAAAATCTGGTATTTTTTACCATCTTGCATTATTCATATCGCGTCTATTCTTTCGTTCACGTTGAGAACAGAAACGGCATCAGTCCGTTCTGCACTGAGCGAAATTTGGGCTCCTAAATAAAGCGTTTTGTTCAACAAGGATTTCCCTCCCCTTCCACACAAATCGGTTTTCTCTGCATAAAAATATTGTAAACCCCAGTGTATTCCATTTCGCGAAAAATATGACTCAAGCCGTAAATCGATTCAGTTCTAGTAATTATATTAAAAATAACTCCTTACTTTTTTTCCTGTTTTGTACATTTTGGTACTCCAGTGGTCAATTACTGGTGAATCACCCTACTGCCATGGACAAGTAACTGCAATTAAAACAAAATTTTTTTTCCATCAATTGTACGCTAGCTTTATTGTAAATGCTTGCGCATTTGGTTTCCGGTGTTTGAAAAGCGCGGGAAAAGTCTAATTTCAACGTTTACTCATTGTAAGTATTCAATCCAGAGCGCTTTTCTTCAAATATCACGAAACCTCATTTCTGCAGATGCTGCCGTTTTCGTGCCCACGGCAGAATGTTTTTCTCCATTAGTCTGCTAATTACAATAGACTTTACTGGATATTCTTACTGTTTCAGTAACGAAACCATCTTTTATTGACACAATTTTCTAAACTTTAAAGTATTTTTTTAAATTGAACAGAAAAACTCCTGAAGTTGTGCAACACTTACTTTGGCAGGTAAACAGCAGTATCGATAATTAGTTTTCGCAATTTTTTATCTATTTTCCTATACGTTTATTGAACTAACTTGCTTTTTTTTACTTTCACCGAAACAAAAAGCATGAGCCAAAAGTCAAGTTAACATTTCACTCGTGTTTGTAGGGAATCAAAAGTAAGTTACTTCAAATATCTCACTCATTTGCAATGATATCGTCTTTTACCTTCCCACCGCAGAACAGTATAATTGGCATGGTTTAACTTTCCTTCCTTTCTTTGCGCGAAATCACGCATCACCGGTGTGAATTTTATGACTCTTGGGTCTGAAACAAAGAGTGAACGATTGATTCGTTGCTGAAAATTGATTCAATAAGCATTTCATGGATATAATTTGGTTAAAACTTTTTATTTGAGAAACAGAAAAAAAAAAAAAAAACCCAGATTGTTTTAATACATTTCGTGGGGAAGTGTCGCGTTCATAAATGAGGCATTCAGTTCAAGACGGGGTAAATTCAAAGCGGAATTGATCAACTATTTACATCAGTTTCAAATGCCTCGTATATTATTTTTTGTTCCAAGTGCCACAGCCTTAACCCCCTCACTTTCCTTTTTCAATCAAATTTTGCTACCTTACCTCCAGTATATTTCTTCTTGCGTGTTATTGAGTTTTATAAATTTTGGAAACTAAATTATCATAACTATAACCCCGATATACTTCAAAATTTTGTATAGAACCCTTACCCTTTAAAAAACATCTCATTTAATGAAATAATAAAATTTTACTCACTTTTGAAAATGTTTGACGGAACCCTCAATATCCTAAAATGGCACCATAATAAAATTCAATCAAAACTGTTGAACGAAGGAATGATTACTCCAAATTCATTACATTTATTTTTATTCCGCGTATAATGCAAGATTTTGTCCACTTGCGAATAAGGTTTGTTTTGAAAGCAGAGTTGTCAAACTGTGCTGTAAATCTTGCTCGACACATTTTTAGTTCTCTAAATCATTCTAACTCTAAATCCTTGTTTCGAATCCTAATACGGGTGAATATACGGTGTCTGAATTCCAATAGCGCATAGAAAATTTTGAGGTAAAACGAATAGCGTTATTGTTATCGCATGAATAATTAATAAAGAATATTGGATTTTGTTTGGCCCACGTAGTCAATACCCGCTAGCTGTTTCATTTTAGCATTAAAAGCTGAAAATAGTTATTAGTGTATATTTCTATAGCTGACTTTTTTCTACGTTTTATACAAACACGTTCAACGCTCCTTTTTAAATAAACTAGAGCGATGGTTTTTACCTTAGTCATGAGCCTGAATAAATATCAAAACATATTTTACCAAAAAACATCGTAAAAATATTTATTTACATATAAAAAAAATATTTTCCCGTCACATAATTATGTTACCCTCACTTGGCGAGATTCAAGGACTCGAATGTAGCATCAGAATTTCTAAAAGATGCCTTTGACCGCGAAGAACCAGCGTAATACAGACTAAAGTTAAAAGTAAGCTAAGGGGTTGAGCGAGGGATAAATTCCAATAATATTGCATCCATTCTCTTTGCACTACTACAACACGTGCTTGTGGCAATCGCTTCAGTATTTACCCCGGTAAGTACATATTTTTAAATTTTATCTTTACCTGAATGTACGTTTGTACAATGTTTATCGACTGTAGACACTACGGATAACGTTTAAGTTGTGGTAAAAAGAACGTGTCTTTGTATATTGTGTGAATTCGCGAGTGACCTGGTCTCTCGCTTCTTGACAATTTTAAATCCAATAATGCCGCCCCTTGAACTCACGTTTTTCCCCTGTGCCTGTAAAGCTCAAAAATCTTAAAACATCATCTGAGTTTCGTATTTGCAAATGAAAAACTATTTACAGTTAATAAAACAATGAATGTTAAACTTAACAGAAAATTTTTCTTGGGGAACGCAAAAAAATAATTTACCGTATATTCACCCATAACAACGAATCGCATTTTCTCTTTTTGAAGTTGAACCGCATTTTGAGGCGAGCATTCGGCTGACTTATGCGCTTCTAGATCACCCTCCCCCGTATCTGCACTGTGAGACATATGTGGAGTTGATCCTTGTTTCTATGAAAATAATGAATTATATTTACTTAATTCAGTGAAGCGTTCATTTTGTTTATCAGTGAATTCGCCACTGTGAGAAACCATTGTTCCTTTCCCAAAATTTCCATCTGTGTTGCTCTCGTAAATGTTCCAGTTTTAACCACAAAATCTGGTTTCAAATCGAATTTCCGCAAAACTTCCGCACGTAAAAGGCTAGATGCTTGCATGTTTCTTATGATTAAAATATGCGACGTTATTTTAACGCCCCTTATTTCCACTTCCAATGTTTTTCGACTTTCTAATTTACATGCAATTCCAATTTCCATCTAGGGAGGCCTACTTACGCGGCTTAAACTTGATTTAATTGCTATATTTTGCTCGAGATTAAAAAAAAATAATTTTCGGTACCTGTAACTGCGATATGAGGTAGTGAGAAGCAAAGGGATGCAAGTGGACTATTTTAAGTTTCGAGTAAAACGCGTTTAGAGATTTTTTTCTTAATCATGCTATACAGCAGCACCTACCAGGCCTACTAGTACAATCTCTTGTTCCAAGACAGAGGTTTACCCACTATTTGTACTGGTCATCTCAAAATTTTTAATTTTGCCACTTGCATCCCTTTGCTTCTCACTGCCTCATATAATGTACAAATATACTATTAAATTTCAGTACAAATATTAACATCTGAATTTGCTTTAGAACTTTTTTAGTTTTGTATTTTCTTCAGGGACAGTTTTACACGCACTCTAGTTACCTGAACATTTTCCAGTTCTTGACCAATTCCTAAGAGGATTTTTTTTTAAATGACATTGTTTTTGTTTTATATCTGCCCTTACCGAAAAGAATACTGATTTGAAACAAATTCGCCTTGAAAGGAGTTCAACTGTCGCATTTTTGGATTCGGTTCAATTGAACTCGTTTCAAATCCTTGCATTTTACCCGACCATTTCTTTTTACGCTATTCAAACCAAACTCATTCATCCTATTACTTCTTAAATGGCTTCGTCCAGTTGTAGTTAAACTGCAATAGTTTTGCCAAATAGTTTGAAATTTTCAACGCAATCTGTAGTTAAAAAATTTTCTTCTGCGTTTCAAATTCACCTGCTCACAATTTGCTTTCTGTCTAGGTAGTCATGTAATGTGGTTGAAGTCTTTGAACTATTACTTCAAGCACTTAATTTTTGGAATTTTAACCCTCAACATTTTATAATTTTCGATTTTTTGAGTGGAAAATTTCGCGCGAACTTTCGTTGAAATTTTGCAGTGTGCTACTATAAAACAGAGCACTTATTTTTTTGAATCTTTAAACGATTTTAATAAATCAGTCGTCAAGTAATCGTGTGTTTCTGCTCTTGATCTCGCAGCTAATTCTTACTTGTCCCATGAATGCATATCGTAATAGTAAATTACGATGGCAGTCTACGAAATTCACAAACAACCACTATTAGTAAAATCTTTGTAATGAAAACAATCTTTTAAATCATCGGCTCCCAACCAGTGGTTCGCGAACCTCAAAAGGTTCGTGAGAGGTACAATGAAGATTCGCGCCGATAATATTGTATGGCGGGACGAGGGGGGGGGGGGATTGTCAAGCGGTTTCAAGCAAATTTTGTTTTATTCTTATGTGTCTCTCACATGCGATACTCTTAGCATAAAAATGTTAGCATACTTGTTGACAGGATTTACATTTAAAGAATTAAGTCTGTTATTACGAAGCATCAGCTTTACCGCTTTCATTGAAATTGATACCATAGCCGCCACGGCGAAAGAGCTCCACTTTTGAATTTGAAAACAATGTTTTCAAGCAAAAGTAAAGGAGAGAGTTGGTTTTTTCGCAGCTTTTTATTGGGAAAGTTGATTACACTTGTTGAAAACATTACATGGAGAATATGAGAAAAAGGAAGGAATGACGAGGAAGGTATTCGAAGTAAAAAAAAAAAAAAATGGCGGAATTGAACTATGCAACTTTAATTTGTACTTTATGTAAATAAGGAATTAATGAAATTTTTGCAGAAAATTTCTCTTGCAGTAAGTAAGCTTAAAGTTGTTTCGGTAAAAATTATTTTTGTGTATTAAATACAGTTAACCATAGGCGGTTCTATTATTTTTCAGTATACGCGTTCTATTCCGCACTTATAGCATCAGGACTATCTAGCATATATCCTGTTAAACCTGAAATAATATTTGAAAATAGAAATTTAATCTGAACTTAATATGTATAAATATCTTGCTGAAAATGACACACAAAACATCAAGTTTTTGTTAATATTAAAATAAATTATAGTACAAAATACATTCAAGGGCTTGATTGCGCAAGAACATCTGTGTTATTTAAATTTATTGGAAAACAATTTGAAAAGTAACTTTAAATCAGGGAATGCATAAAGCGGAAATTCCACATCACAATCACTCTTTCAATTTCTTAATAATTATAAGTTGCAGTTTGAGCAATCTCTATCGGGTTCAGATGTTTCAGAGTTAGTCTTAAAATTTAAATTGTCATCTGAATTGCCAAATATATTTGTTATTTATTATAGAAGGTCTGTATAAGACCTTCTTTTACTCGTTATGTTTACGGTTCTGTGTCAGATAATGAGAAATGAGTCAAGTAAACCCCAGTTACTGAACGTCCATCAAGCGGCATACAAACTTTCTAGTATTTTCATCTTTAAAAAATTATAGAAGGCATACATTACCGGCAATTCATTAAGGAAAAATGTTTTAACTTATTCAAGATCTGTTTATTCCTGGGAGGGGAACTTTCATTCATTGGCCCGTCTACCATATGTTTTTCAGTCGCTTCTACTCCTTGTGTCTTTTTTGTTTTATCATCCCACATCAGTTAATTTTCTAATGAGAAGATGTGTGAACTTAGCCAATTTTTCCTATGTATATTTGTAGTTTATTACTATTAATGCAACTGAAAATTTTGAAAGTTCTTTGGGTTGCGACAGATGTAACTAGTGCACCTAAAATGTGCAACGCCACTTAAACATTTGTTTAACTTTAACATTTCGCACATAATAGTACCCTCATGCTTCCTAATTTTCCCCACATTACTATAATGGCTGCAGTTGAATGCTGGCGAATTTGAAATTCTTCCGTCCTTCGTAATTAAATAAAAGTTAAACCAACAACTAAGTCCGTTCGTTCCCGATTACCTCCTTGTGTCATGGGATATCAAATCGTTTTCACAAGGCGAATTGGACCCAGGGGCGGACTGGCCAGGTCGGCTAGTCGGGGATCCTTGACTGGGCCAAAAGCCGAGTGGGCCACTTTAAAAAAATTTTCATTGAACTTAATACATTTAATTCACATCTAACATATTTAAAGCGTAATAATAGAAGAAAAAATGAAATTTGTTCACCTATGGGAAAAAGTGTTTGGAAGCAGGTTAATTTTTCTCTCATCTTTAGCCCCAGGGCCAAAGTAAATAGCCGTAGTGCACAGGTGCGAATGTTTTCCTCTCTTTGTGAACTTTCTCTCTAGTTTTTAGAGCTCTGGGGTCCATGGCTCCCACATTGAGGAAACGGGAGGGGGCCAGAGAAATTAGGGTCCGACGCGGCCTGAAAAAGGTCCCTGGACGAAGAAAGAGCTTTCAAAATCTTATATTAGTACGTCTATTAACAACAATTTGCCTGCACCACTAGACAAAGCGACCCCGGTCCTGCTATAAATGTCTGGGCCATGCATTGGGGGTGTTGATACATGAGCAGCGGCATGCACAAGGTTGGGACGGGGGGAGAGGGAACATTTGTTGTCCCGGTTCCAAGCCTGAAGTGAGCCCGAGATTTTTTTAAATTAGGGGTGAGATATACAGTAGGGACGTTGTGGTAAACCAAATGGAGGGGGGTCCGTAAAAGTCATTTGCGACGAGCCTCAAAAATTTCTGTACACGCCCCTGACCTGGTATTCACTGGTTGCGGCAGATTCAACTAAATGCTGTCAGTTGGCAATCGATTTCATTAGTCTAATGTAATTTATCGCTATACGAGTATTTTCATCTCGGAATCGCATCGGGAAAGCAAAATCTGGACTACGATAAACTGAATCTGAAACAGGACAAAATTTTAACTTAGAAGGGCGGGTTCCTGAACATAGGCGGATTTAGGCCTGAGTTCCAGGAGAGGCATGGGGGGGGGGACAAGATTTTTTTTTTTTTTTTTTTTTTTTTGAGCAACATTATATTAGTTGTAATCAGTGCCAGACTTAGACGTAACGGGGTCCCAGGGTTGCCAACCTTGGAGAAACAATTTGAGGAGCATCTGTGCTGATTTTGAGGAACAATTTCAAATTTTGCGGAGCAATTCGGAATTTTGTGTAAAAATCAATAAAATTTTCCTAAACCACTTATCTGATTTTTTTTAGAGCTTTAATAGTTATTTTAGCACTAGTATAAAAATAATTTCTAAATTAATAGAACAGCTTTATACACAATTTCAATCTTTGAGTATAAGCATCTTTAATTTCCCATATTTACATGTTTGTCATGATGAAATAGCAGAATTTGAGCTCGAAAACTTCGGCAGGGAAAGACGGAGCAAAATAACTTCTTGCGGAGCCGCGGAGTTTCGCCATTTTTGCGCAGCAACTCCGCAAAATGCGGAGCAGTTGGTAACCCTGGGTCCCTATTGTATTTTCAGGTATGAGGTCCCTTTGTAGTCCTTAAGTCACGATAGTATTAAGTCTACAATTGAGGACTTTGATGGAGGAACTAGTTAAGTTCAAGCTTTTTCTTTTTTTTAAATTCATTTTTGCGTGTGGAGAATTGGTTGTTACGATTGGTGCAACAACGGGTCACAAATGTAAGATTAGACCTCTGCTTTGTAGCAAGTAATGTAGGAATGATATTAACCTTTCGATCGCACACTAATGTTATTTACTGGTCTTAACAAAAATGAGGTAGTCTGGAATTACCTGGTTCTTAGCTTTTGCATAAAGGTCCAAGAAGGAAATTGTGTATTACAGATTTAAGGTGGTCTGGGACACATTTGAAAAAAATGGCATTAAACAATTAGAGTTTTGAAATTTTTCTCACTGATTCACCATCAGTTTGATTCGCAAAATCATAACATAAATATTTCAAAAAAATATATTTAAATTTAGTTATCATTTTCTTAAAAAAATAGGGTCTTTTTAAATTGCTAAAACTCAAATATTCTAGGTCAATTTTCAAATTTTTTTCAGAAAACTATGCACAAATATCTCAGTTTTTTTTTATTCGACAAATTAAAAAATATTAATTCAATAAAAATAGAAAATATTTGAAGAAAAATTTCGAAAAATTCAAAGATAATTAAAAAAAATTATATTTTTTGAAGTAATGTTTTTTTTTCAAATTTACCGTACAAAACTCAAAGTAAACTGTTTGAAAAAAGATATGCTCCAAATTTCATTGCTTTATCTTTATCAGATCTTGACTTATAAGAGTTTGAATGCGAAAAATCAGGAAAAATTGCATCATGGAGAGAAACGCGTTTGAAATTTTAAAGTTAAATATAATATTAGTTAAAAGGATGCAACAAAAATATAATTATATCTTTCGTTCTAATTAAGATAGAAACAAGATTCAAACTTCCTTTTAAGCAGAAAAAGGCGGAAAAGTTTTTTTAATGATAAAAAAAAGAAAAATTTGACACATTTTTGCTTTCCGGACCCTTTTAAATACCAAAAAATTGCCAGACAAAGTCTTCGAACCTTAGGCATTCCCTTAAAGTCACTACAGTTAGGCCTAGAATTTCTCTTATAGAAATTTTCATGGGAGAGTTTCGTAACCTTTTTATTTGCACTATAGCCGAAAGTTGATTTCAGTTTCAGAAAAAAATGACCAGAGAGATCTAGTGTTTCCTCCCGACCAAAAAAGGGGCAGTGGCCTTTCAGATAAAAGGTATAAAAGGGTAGAGAAGTTTTGTTGAATAAAAAAGGTGCTTCTTTTACTTTTTGGTGTACTAGGTACATACAAAGTTCAAGTGTTTCCGATAGTAATTATTTTTAAAATATTTAAAAGCTTTTTGATGTTTAGTTTTAAAGGTAATGTAAAAAACATTCAGATATATTCTAATCAGATTCTTGTAGATAAATGATTGAAACGAAAGAATGACGTTTCAAGGACAGGGGTCGAAGGTTAGCTTAAAAAAAGCGGAAGTGCACCGGGTGCCCTTCTAAAAAATCTTGGGGGGATTTTTTTCTCTTTTCCTTTCAATTTTTCCAAACATATTATAAGATTATATTTTTAAAATTTTAATGTCGGAAAATTTCGAAGGAGAATCGCCAGATTCCCTATAGTAACGAAATGTAGTTTAAAATTGGGTACTTTAGTTTTGAAATGCTTCCAAATGAATTCGCTGACCCTCCTAATTCTCTCAAACGTGACCAAAGTTAGTTTTGCGTTTTTTAATAGTTCAAACTCTAAACGTTTTTGTAGAGAGCTCCCTAAGCTGTTCCATTAATTTTACTAAGGGTAGCCTAAAATTGTATTTCTAAAACTTCCCATTTCGGAGAATTTCTGGGGAGAGCCCCCGTCTTTCTATTGTAAACAAAGATAGACTAGAATGGATTTCAATTTTGAAAAAAAAAGTTAAGAAAACAAAATTGTGGAGGAACCCCTTGTTTTCCTTCTCCTTTAACGCTACCGAAAATTGTTAAATTGCGTTTTTTAACATCAACTCTGAAAATATCGCTTGGAAGGGAACTAGAACCCTGTGTCCCGATTCTTTTCTTAGGCCTATATAGAATAACCAATTTTAAAAAATTTCCGGGGGATTTATCTGGTCCCTCATCTCTTTCCTCGTGTCCTTCCTATGTTGCCAGTACAGAAGCCTAAAGATGTGCCTTTTCAGGCTTATAACCATAAGTATCCTTTCAAGGCACATAAAAAATGTGTCAGTTTTAGCTATATATTAAGTTTCACAATTTTCTATTTTAGAACTTTAAATCATGGTTAAGGAACTTAAAAAAAAGGAACTAGTTCTAGTTTAATGTCTTTGCTCAACTAATTTACAGAAGTGGGGCAAAATATTCTTTTGCCGACTGGACCAAAGTCAGCCAGTCCGCCGCTGCTTGGACCGATAATGCGAAGCCTTTTGTATACATGATAACTTTAATGTTTGTCCCAAAATGTAAATCACTTATTTCCATGAATCTTAAGAACCTTATCGTATAAAAGGCTTCTTTAGATTCAATAGGCTTTACGAACTCGTTCATTTTGCTGTAGATTAGTGTTACATTTTCAAGCTTCGGGAATGTTAGATTCCTCCTAGCTTTTCCAAGATATGTCAATGGAATACCGTATTTCTTTTCAACACCTTGGACATCAGATTTAAATAAGAATTGCTTATAGAAGGTGATTTCGTTCATTAGTTCACACTATTTCTCTTCCACGTAATAGCGCTTGAAGTAATTTTTCATTAAGAAATGTCAGTAAATAACTCATGCAAGTGATGTGAAAAGCAGCTAAGTGAAGTGATAGTTTGATACATTTTGTTTATATTATTGCAAAAGCTGCTCTCATCTTTTGTAAATCATGAACTTTATCGACTCGTTCTTAATGTTTTTTCAAAGCATTCCGTAGCAAATTAGTATTTTGATTCTCACTTTTCTTTAAATCAAATTTTTCCAACTATATACAATGTGTCTTGCTGCATGTCACGCTGTATTACGCATCTTGTTATAAAATAATAATTCAGCCGAAAATAACGACCGTCGTGTCGTCCAAGCAACATATGTCACTAACTAGAGCTAGCTATGTAACGCAAAGGTATTGGATGTTTTATTCTTTAAAGCAAGCATAATTTGGTATTACAAATTTAATTTGTGGTATGTTGATATGATATTTCAAACCAATTTAAGTGATAGAGAAAGCAGATATCGTCTCATCAGGACTTAATAATTAGTCGAAAGTATTCTTGAGAAAAAATAAATGAATAATTGTTTCAGAAAGGGATAACATTGGTAAATTATTTCTAACAATTGAAAGAAAACAAAACCTTTCAAAATAAAACAGTGCTTATGTTATTCTTTCTAGATACTAGAAAATCGCCCGTGACGGGCAAAAATTGCTTCTACATTTGAACGAAACCATTGCCTGTTTGGTGATATTTTGATAGATGAAATGGTAAACCTCACTCCCGTGGATTAACCCTAAACTGCGGTACATGGCATCCATTGTTGTCCATTTTTTTCGTTTCTTCATTCCCATGAAATGACAGTCTTTGAAGTAAAACAGTTAAATGATCGGATCGAATTCAACCTTGTCACGAAGCCTTTCCCTGCATGTTAAACATTACCAAGAAACATTATCAAATGATCATGCCGTGGCGCAAGTTTCATTGTTGATACTCGCGGGTTACTCGATCATTGGCTAATATATATATATATATATATATATATATATATATATAAGCCAAGGATGGTAAGATTTTGGAAAATTACGCAGACATGGAACTTTTCCCTGTTGGCCAAAACCCACAAATATCCATTTTTAAATTCGTTTAAATCCGCTTGCATGGTTACTCCGTTTTTCAGTAAATTTTTAGAAAGATAAAAATCTAGGAATTCTCCATTTCGAGCTTGTAGCTTGGAAAAAAATGTTTTTATATTTTTGTTTGTAACCTGTTCAGAAAATAAGTTTTATGTAGAAAATCAATATCCGGTGTTGAGAGATTGAGACTAATTTTCAGAAATGATGAAAAATAACATAGGATTACTTTTCCACCAGCAAGAGGGAGAATGCAGCCAGTATGCGATCTTTCTGCATATGGCATCACAAGAATGTGATTTTGTTCAGTTTCGATGATTTTTAAAGTTTTTCTTTTAAGTAAATATTACCTTTTATTAGAAATATAGAGCAAACTTTCGAAATTATGTTTATAACCTTCAAATGAACAGAACTCGGAAAAAAGCTTGCAATTTTTCTAATCTTTGCAATAATATGTATGAAATGCTTTCAGATTCTTTAAAAGTTTCCCCTCTCTGATTTCTAGATATGGATGCTGTTAATGAAGCAATAGTTGCCGTCCTCAACTTAGTGACAAGTCTCGGGGACGTGGTGAGGGTGGAGTTGGCGGCCAGGGATCAAGGTAAGGAAACACTTCGTTCGCCATTTACTTCATTCAGAACTTTTTTTAACACTAGAAAGACTGAAATTTTATGTATTAGTTTCATCATGTTTAGTATCTGGGGTCAGTGTTAGTTTTTTTGGTTAAATTCTTCTAAAAATTTTCCTGGGCGACTCCACCTGCCCGATGCACCTTCTTAATAATAACTAACTAAATAAAAACTTCGTACGTTATTATTTTCAGCTTTTCTGTCTTTACTTGCCAAAATGTAGAGCTAGTACCATTGATCTCTTCAAGAGCCATGGCTGCGGTTTGGCTGGTAAGCAGTCGGTACTGTTTTTGTTCAACCGGTTGGATATCCAAATGCTGTAGAGAAAGTTACAGGTTAAACTAGAGTGAATAGCAAGAAATACGCCGCCATTCTATATTAGCTACCAGTTTGTTTGGCACTCTTGGCTACCTCAAGAGGATCCCACCTCCAGCTCAGTCACTTCTTATGCCCGGCTGATGAGTGCTAATAAGCACGACACTGCAGTCCTCGGCTGGAAATGACTGAGCTGGGTGTGTATTTCATGTATTTCTGCGTTAGCCCTGGCTATACGGCAGTAATACTGAAAATAGAGTGAATGGCATTTGTTTTATGCTACGACAATTACGTGAAAGGAAAAAAAAATCATTTTTTATTGCAGAATTGCGTAGGATTCCACTGTGGCTCCTCCCGTCTTTCTAAGTATATGGATCAATATTTACAGTACTATGAGGCGAATCATTGGATGATCAAAAAATCATTCAAATAGTGACATATAATGAAAAGTTAAAGCGTTCCATTAAGCAACGTTAAATATTTTTCTCCGAGTTATTGAATAAAAAACTACGCGAGGCCCAATCAAAAAAAACATTCAAATAGTGACAGTGATAGATCCCCCTCCGTCTTTCTAGTGTCAATCAACCAACTAGAGTGGCATTGGTCGGAAAAAACCGGAAATTTAGAGAAACAAAACCCGGTTTTCTTCTGAACAGGTTTATCTCCACTCAGAAAAAAAATGAATTTTTATAATTTCTGCCACACAAAAAAAAAAAAAAAAAAAAATCTCATGTATGATCTTTACAATGCCTTTTTTGTGTAATTATTGATGTATATATTTTCATGTCTATCACCCTTTATGAAAGCACTTTATCAGGGCAGGTCATGAGACAATTTACTTTCGTTATGTACTGAATTGTTCTGAGCTACTTTTCTAAAATTTAATATATTCACAGGACAAAATTAATATCAAATAAACGAAATGTTTTAAGTATAAATATTAATATAATTTCATTTAATTACAGATCTATTTAAATCACACACACACATTAAATAAAAATATATTAAAATTTATATACACTTCAATCAACACACTTCAAGGAAAAAAAAAGTTTTGTTGAAAGTCTTGCGATCTAAAAAAAAAAAAAAAACTGCATTAAATGATTACCCAATTTACTAAATTCACATCCTGTTCAAAAGTAACAGTTGAAGGAAATTATGACTAAATTTGGTTAATTTTTTGGTGTAATCAAAAAAACTATTGCCTGATAGGAAACAAAAAAGTTAATCTTTTTTGCATTACATTTCTGATAATAAAAAGTAACATCAACTGTTAAATAGAGGCATTTTTTTTCTGATTACGTCATGTTTATTTTTTGTCGTCCAGAATACATTTGCCCAATTAGATTGTGTTATCGTATAGTAGGAAAAATGTGCATTTCATTGGTCGCCAAGGAAAATAATAGAAAATGTTACTAGTGTACAAATTTGTCCTGCGTATCTTAATGTTGTCCTGAATCAAGCCAGCTTGACGAGACTAGTTGGCGTGAAATGGAAAAGTAAAGAATAATGTTCGATCGCGAGTACTCCTATTGTATTACATAGTGCTAGCAGCCTTAGTTTGCGTATTGTGTAAACATGCACAAGTAAAACGCTAAAATCGCTATTTTAGGTTATATGCTATTATATTGGCATGGTGATTGCCGAGTCAGTAACTTTTATAGAAATAGGGATGTCTAATATTAAAATGGTCCCTACAATTATTACAAGTTAACTTAATAGGAAACAATTTGTGTGGTGATTTTAAATAGGGGTTTCCGAAGATACTAAGACAACTGACTTGGTTTTACATGAGATCTCACACCTTTTTGCGGTGGAGGCGATGCTTTCATTTTCGCACATTTTATGCTTTTTGGGATTTTTTTTCAGTTGTTCGATTGAAGAATTTAAAGTTCTTGTCATTATCCAAAAAGATATTTAAAGATTCCCCCCCCCCGGATGATAGAGCAAACATTCAAAACTTTTGGGACAATTAAATTTCGTCTAATTCGTCTTATAACGCGTTTCATAATGTTATTATCAGCAGTTGCGTAGCTACACTTTCTACCGCCAGGGGCTGTTTCTCAATCTGCCACCCTTTTTGTTGGGAAGTAGTTGACACATTAGAGTCAAAAGTATTTAAATAAAGAAGAAAATATTTGTTTTCCTTATTTTTCTTGCAGAAGAAAAATAAAGTAATTTAGAGCCCTGGCAAAACATTTCAAAAGTAACGTCAAATTGCGAAATTTTAAGTAATTTTTAGAAACGCTCATAAAAAAAAGTTGCTTGGAACTCCCTTCATTTTTTTTTCTAAACTAAAATTAGTTTTATGCATTCTTAAGTGAGATGTGAAGGGATGGTGTGGGCGTTATCCCTTGGAAATGTTTCGAGACCAAATTTGGGATGATTCTTTTTTACTTATAGTGGTCGAAATATAAAAGGTCTTCCCCAGAGATCATTTTACTAATTAAAAATATTTCCTTAAAATGAATAATTAAATGTGAAACACATTGTATAAAGGAATTAGTTGATATAATGCAGTAGTACAAGCAATTATTATTCGAGTTGTACATATTTGTTTTATGAAATGAACATAAAATTCATTCTGTCTTCGTGAAAATTTTGTAGTCAGTGGCCAATCAAAGCGATTGTTGAAACAGATAATGCTATCCTGAAAATGAGCAGGAAATCGCCCACCAATTGAAACCTCTTTCCTATTACTCTTGGTGTCACTTTCCTTTAAAAAAGGTTTTTTTTTCCTTTTAATACGGTGGTTTCCGCAGAATTTAAAATCCATTGATTCATCATTTAACGAGAGGTTATGAAATTTATTGTTTCCTCAGTAATAGTTAACCTTGACAGCAAAAAAAAAAAAAAAACATGGTCCCTTACTTTACACTACACCCTCTCTGTCTGAAGGTTGAGACGAAGGAAGAGAAAAAACACGCAATAGTGCTGAGATATCCACTATAAAAACACATGTTTGCATTAGAGTAACTGTATTATCATAGTCGTACTAAAACTTTAAAATTCCAAGTTTTTTTTTTGCTTCCAGTAATGCATCAAAAGCATGATTTCCCAATCGAAAAAACTTGTTAAATTTTTTCGCATTAAAAGTGTGAAATTGCCGTCCCTCAAAAAGTGCCGCCCGGGGCGGACCGCCCCAACCGCCCCTCCCTAGCTATACAGCTGTATCAGGATTGGCAAGTCTTTGATAGTTGGTGGTTTAATCCGGTTTTTTACAGTGGTTATTACAGTCAAGTCAAAAAGCCCTTTTTGACATAATTGTCAAAAACCTAAATTTGTGTCTGAAACCTGACTGAAATTTATATAAACAATAAAATTACCCTTGCAAACTATTCTTGGTGTATTAAATTTTGATTTCATACTCTGATGGAAATGTTTTTGATTGTTTTACCTTTTTTAAAAGTGCAAAATTAAAACTCACAATGTTGATTCAACAAGTTGTTTGTCTTTAAAATGAAAGAGATGAATAAAAGAGCTACTTTTAGCATACATTTTTTTTAATCAATTGTAGTACATTAAATAACTGCTGATTTCTAGAAAAAACAAACTATTCGTGTACACAAAGTACATTTATAAGTTCCAGTTTGGAATGGATTAAGCCAGACATAGAAAAAAATCTTTCAAATGGTGCTGAATAGCCTATTTGGTTTTTTGCGTGTAGGTTTTTAAACGTTTTCACCATACTCTTGCTGAGAAATAATAAACTGAGATGTAGCTTTCAGGATAATTGTAGATTCAGCTTAAAAAGCTGTTGAAACAAATGAATTTGGTTGTATTTCAAGCTAACAGTTGTTCATTAATGAAAAGAAAATATTTATATGTGTTCACTGACAAAGTTAATAATAAAAGATTAAAGAAATAGTATCTAAAGAATTTAAATGATTTATAATCAACCACATTTACTGCTGTTCAACTTAATTTTATTTTTACATGAAAGAAAAAATGACATTACCACATTACGTAAGTCCTGACACAGAAGGAACTGATAAAAATACTTGAAACTAATGATTCCAATTATTAAAAGTTTAAAAAGAACTATGAAATCTCGATTTAATTTTTAGTATTCTTAACTATTTTTACAACATTGTAACGATTGGAGTACGCTTCTCCAGATGTGGGAATGGGGTAAGGAAGAGGAGAGAACGTCGTTCGAAGAGAGAGGGGGGGGGCAGTTGACCCCCAGGTCCCTCTAGGCAAGGGAGATTGTAATTTTCTTCTCGCGGAGAGCCAGAAGGGTTTTGCTGGCTTTCATCAGGCCAGCTCATAATAATCAACCTATCTTCATCATCCTCATCATCAAATGCAATCACGAACTAAAAATAAACTGTCATATGACATCACGCTGAACTCTATTGACACCAGTGGTTCCCAATCTTTTTCAAGTCACGACCCCCTTTCACCAACTAAAAGACCCGCGACCCGCTCTGCGTCTCCCCATTTATAAATATACATTATGTGCGCGCATGCGCATATTTTACATTATAACTCAAAGTACTTGAGGTTTTATTTATGCTTTCTATGTTTTTTAATTTCTACAATGGCTGCAGAATTGAAGAATAAAAATATTGCTTCTATAATGTTAAACACATACATTTCGACACTTTTAAAACTCTTGCGTCCTTAGAGTGGCGAATGCAGATTTGGTTTTCGGAAGAGCAGGGGTCATACAAATCTTATATAGTATTATTTAGTGTTCGCAAACTTTTTCGTTGAAGTGAATGATGGCATTTTCTTTTAGGAAGGCAGTCGCGATTTCAAAAAATTCGGAGGAGGGCTTTTGGCAGCCACTAAATTTTTCTTCAAGCGTATGTATAGCAAGAGAGATAGTCCAGTTTTTTGCTTCGAAGGGGGGGAGGGGGAGAAGTCATTACTAGCATATGAGCAATCAAATTATGAGAAACGCGTTATTTAAGCGAAGATATTTAACAATATGAATCTACAGTAGTAAGTTTAACATTCGCGAATGTACCCCCCCCCCCCCCTCAATATGTTCAAATTACCTTGAAATTGAAGCCCAGAAATGGAAGTTTTTAGACGATTTTAACGATAGGGATGGAAGGGAGGATCGGGGATGCTCTATTATGAAAATGAGATTTCCTAAACAGCTCAGTTGTAGACCATCTTTGTTGTAGTTAAAAGAAGAGAAACAATTCTAGCGACATATTCCCGGAAATACTTTGAATTTAAGTGTCTAAACAACCGCAACTATAGGCTATATTTGTAAACGTTAGAAACAAGTTTGAACTCGGAGCCTTTTTCCGGAATTGAAGTCACAAACACCAAAGTTGACACAAGTTTCAATGGTAGAAAGGACTTTGAGGACTCCCAAGAATGTTTTCAAAATTTAAGTTGAAAAACACACTAGACCCCACAAAAAGACTAATTGCTAAATTGTAACTGAAAAATGGTCTGCCGTAGAAAGTTATGCGAGATACATACGCACATAAGGACGTCACGAGATAACTCGTTGTAAAAAAAACTCGGGGCTCGTCAAAATAAATATTTCGGGCGTCCATGCGTTCTTGTGGTCAGGTTGAAAAAAAAAACTAACATTCTTTCGGGAGTGAGCAAAATGGAAATTTTTGATATCCGATTTTTCAGTAAAAATTTTCTCGCGAATACGATCTTCCTTTACTACGTAAAAGGAAGTAAAAAGCCATTGATTTTATGTGGATTTCTCCTCATTCAGACGTTTCCGAAACGGTACGAAGAGAAGTTTGAATTTATTTTATTATTACTATTTAAAGGGCTTCTCCCTTTGATTTCTTTGTACAGATCTTTCAGACAAAATAAATTTTCTTTTAATCCAATTTCCTGCGAATTAGGAGGGAAACTGACACATTTCCCCATCTCAGTTCCGTACTTTCATTTTTTTTTCTATTTTTAAGTTAATGATTTATTTTTGTTTTTTTTTTCTTTTATTGTTTTAGGCTCTAGCACAACTTATACAATGCAATTTTTTTTTTTAAATTCAACTTCTTGCCTACTATTTCGGGAAAGCAGTATTGAAAATGACGATTAACTTGCAAAAAGGCTTCAAACTGTTTTCGTCATTGAGGTTGATGTGCAAGACTTAATCCATTAGTTTAATAGGATTTGTAAATTTGTGTGTTGCAAGATGTAAAATGAAATGTTTAACTTATTTTTTCTTTCTGTCCACAGTGATTGCGGGTCTCAGGGAGGAGTTGAGGGTTGAAAAAGAAAGAAACAGGCGTTTCAAAGAAGAGGTTGTTCAAAATGTGAACAACCTCCACCAGGCAACCTTCAACAGCGGTAAGCTGAAGCTTTTAATTTTAGAAAAACACAAGTTCTTGTAGTCGAGTATAATTTTATTAAGTTTTTTTTAAAGTAATTCATAACAGTAGATAGTCGGCATTTTTGTATAATTTCTGCGAAGTGTTTCCAAAGCTTTGTAATCTCTGAACTTTCCTAAACTCAGTGGTGGCGCTAGAAAGTCCCCGACAGGGTGGCAAACTTGCCCGACAGGGGGGCATAGCCAAATTTTACTTTGCAAGATTCCCCCCCCCCCAGAGCCTGATCATCCTGACATTGGACATGGGGCACATTTCTATTTCAGGAAATTCATTTTGTGCCTCCCCCCCCCCATTCCAGCTTTTTTTTTTATATGTTGAAGCAATAAAATATTTCTTTCGATACTTGCATTTTTACACAACCGTACTAAATTTGGTGATACCTCATATCACAATGTAACATATACATTTAAAAAGTAGAAGATATGTAGTAGTATACGATAAATATATAAATGTGGTTAAACTTTGCAATAAACCGTAAATACCAAAATGATCTATCATATAACTTTTAATAGTAAATACAGACTAAATTTGGAGTGGTTTTCTGATTTGCAAAGAGATCACACTTTTAAGGCGAATTTTTAACAACAAATAGATTTTTTCCTTGTTTTGGCATTTGCAAAACTATCAATGATATCATTGTACTCTAGATTCTGAGTGAAATCATTATTTATTTTTAATTAACATGATAAATTAAGGGTATTTTGGGCCCCCCTGAAATCTAAGAGGAAGGGCCTGTGCCCCACATGCCCCTGCGGTAATCAGGCTCTGCCCCCCCCCCCCCAATTCAAGTGATAAATAAACTAATCATTTTTTGCTTCTAAGAACACGAATTCCCTATAAAAATTAAAAGCAAAAAATAAAAAATTTAAAATAGATAAAATGAAATATGTAGGGAAAAAAATCAAATTTAAAATGAAAAACATGAAACTAGGCTTTTGTGAGCAGGGTCATCGCGAGATCAATAAACTAGAACTGTCTGAGAATTAAATATTGACGAAAAGTCTGAGTATGATGTAAAATCATTATAAATGTGCGCCCAACAGAATTTTATGCAGAGAAAGAAACTTAACAACAGGAATTTAGTTGTGCTTGTAGAAATTAGGGGGGTCCGGGGGTTCTCCCCCGGAAATTTTTCGAAATTGTAGCTCTGAAAACGCAATTTTAGATGATCTTCGGTAATTTCATGGAGAGAAGGATTTGGTTGCTCACCCCCAAAGAATTTTAAGAAACTGAAGTCCAATAAACGAACTTTTAGTCGATCTGTAATGGTATTTTATAGGGAGTGAGAGTCGAGGTGCACCCCCGAAAAAGTTTTAAAATTGAAGTATTGAAAACGCAATTGTAGGTCATGTTTGGTAACGTTAGGGTGATGGGGTTAGTGACCGATTAAGATACGGAGGGTCCCCCCCCCTTCCGTAATCAAACCTTATAAACACACAAATTTACGGAGGGAAACTCCCAGGGCTCAAGGTTATAGCAGTGCTCATCCACTAGCTCAAAATATTTATTGGGGAGCAGAGAAACCCACATCTTAAGTAAACAAAAAAAAAAAAAAAAAAAGAGCAACTAATATTAAGTTAAAAAATTCAAAAGAAACTTGAGCCCGATGCCTAGCTTTATATTAAGATGAACCTCGCGAGTCAGAACACGTATAAAATTAAATTTATTTATATTTTCTTTCATTATATTATTTTTCCGGGATAACTTGGGAAAGCATGGAAAAGGGAAGACGATTACAACTACTAAGTTTTGCTAGCGCAAAGCAGAATCAAGAGAAAAAATTGAAAATCTTTTGAAGAGCCTAGTTTGCTAAAACCCATTACAAGTATTTTATTTGATAACAAATAGAAACTGGAAACGAGTAAAAATTTTGCGCTAAAAAAAATAGAAAAGGTGCAAATTTTTACGATTTTTAATTAATTTGTATGGTAATAAAAGGTCTACATCGATTAGGCCTAGCTGGTGGTGGATGGAGCTGACGGGCAACCGGGCTAATCAGATAAATAATCATGATAGTTTCATAGGGGCTGCACACGTATTTCATTCCTAGATTTTTACAAATATCATCGTACAAATCACAGCTATTTGGAGGAAAATGTGTGGGCCGCCGAAGCATGTTTGTTTGAAATAGAAAATAAAAGTTAAAATGTAGTGAGCGAGATTTAAATTATTGAAATGAATAGTCACACCAGCAGTTCTAAGCAAGAAAAATGACAGACTCCGACTTCGGGAATTTTAGAGCTTTCGACTCTGATTCCACAAGAACTGGCAGGGGATTTTAAGGGAAAATGATCGACTCCGACTGCTGAATTTTTAAACCTTCGACTCCTGACTCCGACTTCTTTACCTCAAAATCAGTCCGACTTCAACTCCTCACCCGTTGGTTCTAAGTTTTTGAATGTACTAAACGAAAGTAATGTGTGTGTTTTGTGTAATCCAAAAAAAAAAAAAAAAAACGAAACTTGATAATATGATCGGCACTATGCTATACTCGGTAACAAACGAAGGTGAATTCAAATTCAATGGTTTGCCGTAGTACTCAAAAAGGGCTATTACTACTGTACACTCCCGATTATCCGCGGAATTGAGTGGCTCAGGTACCGCGGAAAACGAAAATCGTGGACAATCCGAAAAAGGTTTAAAACCAAAGGTAAAGAAGACAGAAATTATCTTTTGATTGTATTGTAAATAAAACGTGAAACGTTTAAAAGAGATGCGGCATTAAAAAATATGTGTATTTCAAGTTGTACAGAACTAAAATAAACTAAAATTTAAATCAGGAACTTTCCGTCAACCTAAAACATTCAACAGCCCAGAAGTGAAAACAGTGTGTGACCACAACAAAAAAGACCCCATCAGAGAATTCCCAGAAGACCTGTAGGCGTTTTCCGAACCTTTCTCAATCGGAACAGATGATAAAGATAATGTCTTACGCTCTTTTAAACTAGGGGTCTTCAGTAAACACATGTGTTTTACCGAAATCAGTTGAACGCTTTCCCTTGAGGCACGTGTCAAAGAGAAGTTGATGACAATGCATACCCACTTTCACGTTTTTTGAGAAGGAGCACTTGTCGTGGGAAAGGGAAAAAAATCTGGAACGAATTGATTTCAGATCCGCGTTTTTGAAGAACAAAATTTTTCAACTATTTTTTTTTTCTTTTTCCGAGACTTTCGCAGATAATCCACTCGTGGATAATCGAGAGTTTACTGTACTTCAAACAATAAGATTTACACTTAATGTTATTTATAAAAATCAAAAAATTGAAAATAACTAAAGCGTCTGGTGGACAAAAATATTGTTTCGGCTCTCCTGAAAAGAGCCAATTTTCACATTCGGTAGTTCAGCATAGTGCCGACGATATTACGTCATAAACAAACTTATTAAGTATCAAAGTGATTAACATTAATTGCACCAGTTTCTTTTGTGTAAGGTTTTTCTCTTTTTTTTTTTAAATTAACTATATACCTAACTTTTTTCAAATTTTTTGAAGCATTCATAATCCGAAAATGCATAACCATTAGTTTCAAACTTTTTATTGAACATGCCAGTTGAAATAGGTCATAATTTCAAATTTCAAGTTTTAATTCTCTTTCCAGACTAAAGGGGGAAAATGTAAATTCAAAGTCTTACCCCAAAATTTATCTACATAGATCATTTTTGCAGATCACGGAGTCGGAGGGAACATGGCCGACTCCAACTCAGGGCCGGATTTAGACTTAACGGGGTCCTAAGCCATTTTAGGTGTGGGGCCCCTTTTGCAGTTTTAACAACGTTTCTCTCGGTGGTGTAAGAGAGGCACTTTTTTTTTATATTTTTTTTTCTCCTTGACTATGTCGGTCTATTTCATCTGATACATACAGCAATACTTTAATTTTTGATGATCGTGTTTTAATGTGTTTTCCCTGATGTCCTGTGTTGGATTGACCTTAAGAGGGGAAATGTTATCAAGAAAGTCACACATGACTCCCCTTTAAGTGGAGTACAAAATATTCCCAATTGTAGGGCGCCCGGGGATTTCTTCCCCGGAGGAAATTTTGAAAAATAGATATAAGGCTTCAAAATGCAGAATTTTATAAGATGTAGTTGCAACTACAAAAATATCAGGACAGAAATAGGCAAACAAAACTTTTTTTAAGTTATAAACTCTTTCAAAAATTAAGATAATACACAGTAAAAATTGTTTTTGATTCGAAAAACCAATGACAGCAGTCGACAGAGAGAAACAGCGCGGGAAACGAAAAGACACCGCATTGCTTCATGCTCACATTGGCTTTCGATACAATTAGTTTTTAATCACCCCTCTAACTCACCGACAAACAATTCAACTCCGACTCCTTTACCTTAAAATCAGTTCGACTCCAACTCTCACTCCGACCCCGCAATCACTGGCAGTGTTACAGGCATTGAGGGAAAATGACTCCGACTCTTGGAATTTTTAACCTACAAATGCCGACACAGACTCCTTGTCTCCAAAATCTGTCCGACTCCGAAGCACTGCTTTTTTACACTATTTTAGTACTTGAAAAAAAGCATATTAAAAAAAAGAATATAGCTTGCAAAAAAAAAAAAAAAAATTAAACAAGATTGAGTCTGGTATCAGTCTGTAAGTTGGTTTGATCGATCTCGAAGGAGCAATGTTGACTTTTGAATTGGACTTGGTCCGATCAAATGATTACAGCGGTCTGGGCTAAGCGCAGCTTTTACTTTAAGTTAGAAACATGAGTTTCGACTACATGATAACATCTGGAAAAAAAAAATGGAAGCAAAATGTATGTTTTCAATTGCTTTTAACACATGATTTATTTATTTATTTAATTTTGCCTTTTCCAAAAGGTTCGCCCCTCCCCCTCCCCCAAACATTTTTCTCAAAAAGAACCCAAACCCGATGCATTATCAAACCGACGTTTAATAATCTAATGATTGTTTAGTTGTGCCAAGCCTGAATGTTTAGTAAATCATTCTCCATTCCCAACAAAACTATTATGCAGCCTACAAACAAGATCAATATAAGTTTTTGAGAAAAATGTATTTAAAATGTTAAACATCTATTTGCTTTTATTATATTAGTCCAAAGAATTTTTTTCCTGCATTTAGCATTTGAAGACAAGACATCATTGCACTAAAAAATTAAAACATTAAATCTACTTTAGTACACTTCCTTGTATGAGGTAAAAAAATCGTTTACTCATCGATATGTTTTGTTGCAGAACAATCAACAATAATCAGAAAAGTTGTAAATAACTATAGTAATAACTTACTTGTAACTTCTGAGTGAAAATAAAGTACTTTAAAAGAAAACGCATCAATAAGTGTGGTCTGCGTCTGCACACTTGACGTGCTGATGAAGAGCTGTTTAGAATGTAATAGGAAAGCAAAAATCTCCGAAGCATGTTTTTTCTCCCCCGATGACAACCCCCCCCCCCCCCACCCCATCCCCTCTCGTCTCGTCCTGGCTATTGTCATTCAGTACGTATTTCTCTTGTAACCCGATGGCCCGATGACGACGCCTTAGGTCTGACCGGTAATCACCACTGCATTCTGCAGGGACGGGGATGGTACTCTTTTAGTCTAAGTGGACACCCTGAGGTCAAAACCAGCTCATCGACACCCTGCATCGACAAACAGAAATTTCAAGGATCAAAACACACCATTTCCCCCGAAGTAATAGCTATATTTTGTCACCATCTGGACGACGTTATACGGACTCGGGCTAAACTTGCCGCCTCAAAGGGGATTGATTTTTGTTTCCTTTTATATATATATATATAAATAAGATACTTCTACTTTTTTCTACTAATTTTTTTTTTCTAGTTCATATATGAGAAAATTTTATCATTTACGATAAACGCCAAAGCAAACAGATTCCCCGACGAAATACTAAATTTTCCCCGACGGGGGGGCAAGACGCTTCCGACGAGGGGGCAATTGCCCCCCCTGCCCCTCCCTTGGAGCCACGTCTGCCTAAACTCTCTCATGCACGACTAGCAAAATACTATCTTGCTATATTTATGCTCCGAAAGCTTTTGCTTACATCATTGCTTCATTTCTACAATCACCGTAGTTTATAGTTACTCTTTTTTTTCTGTATTCTCTCTCCAATATGCTACGTTAACTAATAGAAGAAATGATTTTTTTTTTGTCGATTTAAGCCCCTGTACCATGGAAAATTTTGGGATTGAATCTGTGGTTCACTGAAACTGACAAACGCACAACAAAAATGACCTACCAGGTGGTTGCGGTATTTAAGACCATAGCGAAGACGTCCTAGCTTTTTGAGATTCAACATAATGTTCGAGATTCGTTCTGTGTTTTCTCCGTCTTTGAAAAGACGAACGCCTTAATTCCGGGTCCAAAGTCTTGTATTCGTACGCTGAGTGGAGAAACTCAATCAAAGAGCCATTGTGACGTCATATGCAGTAAATAAATATGTAATTTTGAGGGAAGTAAAGGTAGTCTAGTGAACAAATCATTGAAAATAACAAATTTTTTTCTTCAATTTTAAAATTTTCACTGTATTTATAAAGTGATATTTTCATTTTCTGCGTCAGTGATATTTAAGTTGGAGCCGATACTTAGAACTGAGTAGGTCGCTTATTCCCTTTTGAGTCAATTTTACTCGGGGAAAAAAGAAGCACGTAGAAGATTCCATTTTTTAGCAAATTATTTTTAAAAATATATATTATGATTTCGAAGAAAGCCTAACTTTTGTAAAGTCACAAAGCGACTGGAATACGTAAAAAGCAGAGAAATTCCGCTACATTTTGAATTATTTATTCATTCGCGATCATAATTTAAAGCAAAAAAAAATTGGTTTCTTTTTTTTTGTTTGCTTTATTTTTCAACATCGACTGCAGGACTAAAATTATATATTTTGTACACGAAATTCAATTTTATCCAAGTGTTATGTCTTTACTTCAGAGCCAGACTAACGTAACTCATATTATTCCTACTCGGAGGAGAGCGGAAAAACTTTTGTCTGGTCCATATAAAGAATGAGGCTGGTGCTCTTTTATGCTGGTTAATTATAATATATATATATATATATATATATACCCAGGAAAAAATGTCAGCATAAAACCTGCATTGAACTACAGGTTTTAGGAAGGTTAATGCAGGTTTTTCAAAGGGAAAACTTGGATACAGGTTTAATGCAGGAACAATGCAGGTAATAAACAGGTTTTAGGAGGGTAATTTAACTTTGCATAAAACAACACAGGGATTTGACAGGTAGATGCAGTCACTGGAGAATAATTTGAACTTAGAAAATTTCCTACTGACATCAGTACAGGTTTTTCGAAGGAGAATTAAAAGCAGGTTTTATGCAGGGAAAGTTCTAGTATTGTACAGCGTTTTACATGGGCGCCCATATGCAAAATTTGAAGAAGGGGGGGGGGTTCAGATATTTTCGTTGTGGTTTTGCAAGATATTTTCCACATGGGAACCGCGTTTTCAGTTGATTAGAGCAATTAAAATTTGACATTTTTAATAACTTATTCATTAACGGCTGGAGAAGAAATGATTTTACATTTAGAGTACTAAAAGCAAAAAAAGTTCTAATTTCTAAAGGAGAGGGGGGGGGGGCTTGAGCCCCCCATTCCGCCTCATATGGGCGCCCATGGTTTTTTAAATCTATGATGATTGCAATTCAACGTTCTAAAAAATATTACATGTATTTGAGGAGTGAATTCAACCATTTTCGGTAGACTTTATAGTTTTCTACTGACAAACAAAACAGCAGGCTCGTCATTAGCCCCCCCCCCCCCCCCCTGGCTTTCGAAAACTAATGTGAGAGTGATTTTTGCTGTTTTCTTTCCTCCTAGTATAACTTACATTGTTCTCGTCAGCCTATAAAACTCGAAAGGGAGAGCTTGCAATGCAGGTACGCATCGGTTTTTCGGACAATTTTCTTTAATATAGTTATACTTTTAGATTGGGTTTCCATTTCAAATGAGCTATTTTTGAATTGTTATCATCTGATTTTTTTCCCTTTTGAATAAATATATTTATTCAAAACCGTAGTTTCAAAAAATTGCTTCTCCCCCCCCCCCCCCCACCGCTTCTCTCCACGAAGAGCGTGCGGTACTCAGAACATTCAAGTGAAAAAAAAAATCAGTTTTCTATCCTGCCGGTAAAGTAAAACAATATATTTTTTGTAAAAAATGCTTTTTTTAAGCAAGGGGTCCTCCCCCCAGAGCACAAGAACACTCCCTTGTAAAACTACTGAAATTCCGAAGAAGCGAGATCCCCCAAAGAAGCGAAAAAAGTGTCGAAAGAATCCCTTCTGAAAATTTTAATGGCGGAAAGGTCCCCCCCCCCCCCCGCGCCGGATACACCCAGCTCAAAAAAAATCAATATTATAAGAGACTTGAACGACTTGTTGCTGACAAACTTCTGTGGATCCTCACAGAATTTTTGAAAAACGAAAAACATTCATCATTTGAGCACAAAAGACATAATATTATAAGTTTTTCATGCTTTTTAAAAATAGATACTTTGTTCACCATGCAATCAGATACTGCGCGTGCGCACAATGTAAAAGGCGGGAGGTTTCGACGATGCTTGTTCACGAAAAAGTGGCAACAGCTAAAAGCCACGCCATCGCCATGTTGATTGTTTGTTTACGGAAGTGTATTTTCAGTTCTTTGCTCTTGTTAGTTAAATAAGTATTATGGGTATTAATCTTTCATCTTCCCCGCGAATATCAGTTTATTATTTAGTTTCGGAAGTCAGTAGCACTTCACTAAACTAATATTCAAAAACAGTTGACCATTAAAAATTTTCTTTAGCACTATATCTCTTAGCGATTCGATTCGTACAGCGTTACTATGCGATTTTGATCTTACTCGGTCTCACTAGGATTCGTACAAAATGCATTGTCAGAATGTATTCGATGCATCTTTTTTTTTTTTTTCTTTTGCGTTTATCTTTAATCATGATCTCAAAAAATTTTTTATAATCTTTCTGTAGCTAAATTATAAAAGTTCCCATTTTGTCATGACAAAATAGAAACTTATTGTTGTATTAAATTGACAAAAGGAATTGTTTGAATTCATTTTATTATTGATTATCATCCAAAAAATCAGCTCAACATAAAGTTTAATAAAAGACCTGCTTAAAACTTTCAAGCTGAAGACTTTTTTAATAACTTTTTATTAAAATACGTGTGAAAAAGAATTAATCGAGGTAAAATTTAGTTAAATTTATCTATTTTTATTTAATGAATTGTTGATTGTATATTAATTATTAATTAATTATGTTTTATTATGATTATTACT
This sequence comes from Uloborus diversus, assembly GCF_026930045.1. Taxonomy (NCBI): domain Eukaryota; kingdom Metazoa; phylum Arthropoda; class Arachnida; order Araneae; family Uloboridae; genus Uloborus; species Uloborus diversus. The sequence continues at coordinate 143,668 of NW_026558613.1, forward strand.
TGTGTGTACAATATTGTTGATTGCCTATCAAATTTATCAATATACCTGTCTAATTATCAAAAGAGCTGAAAAACGACTTCCGTATACACACAATCAGTTATTTCTAATATTCCACGGTAAGAAAAAGTTGTATTCAGTTTTAGGTTTTTAGTGATTCTTCCCTCTCGATTTATATATGTCTCAAACAGAAAAAAAAAGTGAATTAAATTTTATTATTTAAAAAAAAAAACCAATAAAAGGGGATTAAAGGTTTAAGGGAGTGGCCGCTAGGGCTGGGCCATGTATTGTTAAAACCAGTGTACATCCTATATCGTTTAACCGGTTTAGAATTTTCCTCTAAACCTACACATCAATACCTCACCGACTACGAATCGAAGTACCAATGTACAAACACAGGGCTTCAATTGTTGCCATTTTAATCTTAATTGTTTCAAAACACTTGTTGAAGCTGTGGCACCCCAATGGGAGGTCCAGGTTACTGTGACAAACCTACCAAAAATGTTCATTGTCGACAATTTTCTGGTGATTCGGTAAATTTAGAGACTGCACATTAAAATTATTATTATGATTTTTTTTAAATTAATAATGATGTTTAGATACATGTTTGTGCTCATGCTTGTATTTTATCATTTGATAAAATTCAGAACATCATTCGACAAATTAAGATTTTTTTTTTTTTGAGCAACTTAAATTTTTTTTTTTTTTTGAATGACACAAATAAGACTAGAGACGTACCGAGTAGCAGTTTGACCGAGTACTCGACCGAGTACCGAGTTCCAATTATGTTTTAAGAAGAACCATCCATACACACGTGACGAATTTTGAAATCATTGCAATAGTAGTATAGACTTCCATGTCTAAATAATTTTTTACAACTACTTGGTATTCGCTGAGTGCCTGATCAAAATTTGGCCGAGTACCGAGTACTCGGTACGTCTCTAAATAAGACAAAACAAGCTTTAAAAGCAAAATTGAAGTCAGGCGGAAAAAAGTCTCTCTCTTTTTTTTTTTCAAAGAAGCAGCTTGTTGAAGTAAAAACTTATATATAGCACATCATCTAAAAATATAAAACAGTTCAGAAATTTTCTTCAGAGTCTGAAATCAAAATTTATAGAATGAAGGACCACTTGTTAAGGTACTTTTGTGTGTCAATAATTTCAGATATGTTTTGGACATGAATTAAAATTTTTGACAATTATGTCAAAAAGAGGTTTTTGACACGACAGTAAAACCCGCGGTCACACACACAAAACCGGATAAAACCATCATCTGTCAAAAACTTGCCAACCCTGTGGATTGTGATAGAAAAATTTTCATGAAAAATCATACGTTGTCTTGAAATCTTTGTTTCCCCACCTCTCTTAAGTGTGCAACAATAATAAAAATATTGTTTTCAATGTTTCAAATTGATTAAAAGGTAAGTGAAGTAGTTTTTTATGTTTCATTTGGTTTTATTTCAGAAAGTATAAATTATATTATTTGCAATACTCTCAACCACTTTGATGTCAAAAACTGATTTAAACTTGAAAACTAAAAACTGCTAAGTTGATGCTGAGAAAATTGGGCAAACTTTATGTGTAAAGTAATTTTTCAGCACGTTTTCATTTAATTATATTTAATATATAACATTATTTGCATTAAATATATATGCTTCAATAATAACTTTAATCAATTATTGCTAATAACTTTAATAAAAGAAGTTCAAGTCATCATAGACCACATCAACATTTTATGATTACTTGATCCATCCTAAATTGAAATGACATCTTTAGTAATAATATATCTGAAAGTCGCTCCGTCTGGATCTCTATGACGTGCATAGCACCTAGACCGTTCGGCCCGATTTTCATAAAATTTGAAGCAGGTAGTGTGCACCTCAAGGCGATTTTTCGAAAATTTGATTTTGTTCTTTTTCTATTCCAATTTTAAGAACATTTTCCCGAGCAAAATTATCATAAGATGGATGAGTAAATTACCAAGTTATATTAATGAGGAACATGGGCCAGCCAATTGGAGAGAGATTCACCATACATTTTTTGTAAATATACAGGCGAGCCAAAAGACCTTTTAATTTTCTACTAAGGGCAAAGCCGTGTGGGTACCACTAATTTAAAATAAAATAGGTAGCACTTGAAGGGTAATGCGGTGTCATATCAAATCTTCAGTAAAAACTGATCATTACAAATAATGCAATCTTGATGGAAATATGCAACTTAGTTTTCTTACATCTTATGAGACATACAACATCAACCTAACTAATAACAAAACATTTGATTATTGTAACAGAAAAAAAAAAACTTCTAATGCTAAGTGTTCATAAATATGTAAAGTCAATAAACAGCTATTTTTAAAAAAATTATGCTTATGATAAAAAAAAAAAATATTCAGTCAACTCATAATAACTTGAAGACCAGCTAAAACGTACGAGTTATTGGTAGTTTGAGCTACGGGGAAGTTTCCACAACAGTCTCAAGAGTTTGGGAAACGATGAAAATTTCGAGATAAAGGAATATTCAAGTTATCGAGATTTGACTCTATTTAATAAGTTAACGATGATTAATAATAATACAGTAGCCCCTCGTTATATCGCTCTTGTCGAGAGAATATAAAAAAATGCCATATAACCGAGACCATTAAAAACAGTGACCTCTTTAACCTTCAAGTAACTCATATGTGCATCTAAAATTTTTCTGGCCTGTTCCTATATTAAGCTGATTTTCCGAATAAAAATAGTTGTCTTACCAAATACTTAGAAAACAAATTAAAAATATCTAAAGTTTTTTTAATTTTTTTTTTCTGGTGAAATAAGAAATCAAATTAATATTTCAATTTAATTATAATTAAGAATTCTAATTGATATCTTGAATATTTTACATGCCCTGCCGGTCATGTTTGTCTGAAAAATAGATGCCCAAATAAAAATTTTACATGTTCGGTTTTTTACTGAAAATAACAAAAATATTTAAATTTGTCATGTAGGATTAATCAGACAAAAAATTTAACTGATTTATTATATCTGAAACAAGAATTATTTCAATATTAAACAGAAATGGAAGTTTAAATAAATAGTACATAATAAGTTGCCAGTAAAAATTACCAATAATCAATAAAAAAAAATTATAATAATTATATGCCAAGCCGGGCATATAAGGGTTAATTGTCCAATCAGAATTTTTACAAGCCCCAGGTATGTTGGGCAATATAATTTTTGAGCCCTGCTAGATACATTTAAAGATTTTAAATTGAAATGAATTTACTTTACACCTAAGACACAAATACATGAACTGCTTTAAATTGACCTGAAATAAAGATACAAATAATATGGTTAAAAATTTTCACCACAGTTATTTGGTATTCAGCCAGATATTCAGTTAGAATTTTGACCAAATATTCGGTTTTTAGCAAAATTTGGTACTCAATGCATCTTCAAATTTAATTGCTATTATTTCTTAAATTGTATAAATCTTATTTACTGCTGTGAGTCATGTCATGGTTGTTAGGCAGGGACCTCAAGTTAGTAAAGCCCTGGCCGCTTTGGGTTTATTCTGCCTTGGAGATAGTAGCTAAATAATATAGATGCAAGCATGCTCTCCATATGCAGATCTATTATTCGAATAATAATCATTTAAGTTCTCGACAGGGATGCCAAAATATTTTGTGTTAACCGAATTTCGTGTTAACTGATTTCCACTTTTACCGGATTTTGTGTACACACACATTTTTTTTTTTTTGTTCTTGTGTCTCAGAAAATATAAGAAACAAGTACCTTTGTACAAAAATGTACACCCAAGCATTTATGTTTATAATTTTTAAGTAAGAAACAAGTAATTCGAAACAGAGGCAATGGCTATTCGAACCAGTTCTCTGCGATAGTGCATTTTCAAACATCTGATTTTTCCTTGATCTCAAGACTGGAATTTCACTGCTGTGTTGATGGGTAAAAAAAAACACTTGATCGCTTTTAGACCTTAAACCTCTACTTGGGCAGAACAAGTGTCCAGAATTAAACTTTTTTTTCACAATGAAATTTTAAATCTAGGTTTGTCAGCCATCTGTCGAAGATTTCACTGTTCATCCCAGCTTTTTTACTGTAAGCATAGTCTACAGCTAAATTTAGTACTTTCTTGAACAACGTGGTTTTCCCGATTTTCCTACATAAGGAAAGGAATTTTCTCGCTGCCAGCCATGTTGCTTGCATTCAAATGCTGATCTTCCGATTTTCGAAAGTAATTTCATGTCAAAGTATGGGGATTTTCTTTTTTCTTTTTTTCTTCAAGACCTTAAAATTTTCTTTGTCTTATGCAGGATTTCGTCTAAATCCTCTTCATGTTAAAGGAATGGTTTAACACTAAT